>NC_056746.1:656785887-657085887 GCF_019279795.1 Protopterus annectens
CATGTTTAACAGATTTTTCACCCAGGACAGAGATATTCCTGACACTTTTTAAAAGACACTAGTTATCTAAATATGGCAAAATGTGGATACTATGTAGCCTACAATAAACTGCAATTGGAGCTAGACACTTTGAGAAAACCCTTGGTGTAATGGATAGCCCAAAGGGTAAGGAACAGAACTGATAATGTACCAAAGGAAACTGGATAGCTGAAGAGCTCAATGCAGGACACCAGTAGGATGCAAAAAAAAACAGCTTTATTTACAAGTTTTTAACGCGGAACATACACAGAGCATTTTCGTCCATGTATCCCCCAGACTTCATCAGAAACTGATACAGTGACATCCACATACACCATTTTTTATATACCAATCCCTTAATTAGTAAATTAACTAATTATAATAGTTAAAGGCATACTGTTCATGAAAGTTTTGTATACATAATACAAACTGCTTGCCTGAACAAACTACAAATGGAAATGTTACTGAGGGAATGACTAAAATTATGATTCAATCCAAGCTAAAAAATTGAATTAGTAATGATCAGATAAATACATAATAAACATTTGTAAAAAAAAGATATAACTATATAAATAAATACAATATTAATATATAAAATATTGTGTGTTACTTCATATTAAATTTAAAACATGTTAATACTATGAACAATATAAAATTACATTTATAATTTAGCTGATCTAAGCTATAGGAGGGGTAAAGTTGAAATAGAATCATTTAACCCTGGGAATCTATTGGCTTCCAATGTAATTTGCCAAAAAGTTTCTCTAAACTCTAATTTAGTTTCCCAGGGACCTCCTCTTATTTCTTTTGGGAGTATTTCAGTAACAGAAAAAAAGAACTGAGCATTATTACATTCGAGTGTATGTCTATACAGGGCATTAGTGTTATTTTTCTTTTTAACATCATTTAAATGCTCATAAATTCTATGCTTCAAATGCCGCTCAGTTTTACCAACATAAAAAGCATCACAAGATCTGCATGTAACCATATATAC
The DNA here is from genome assembly GCF_019279795.1 of Protopterus annectens. Lineage (NCBI taxonomy): Eukaryota > Metazoa > Chordata > Ceratodontiformes > Protopteridae > Protopterus > Protopterus annectens. Next base: position 656,786,900 of record NC_056746.1, read on the forward strand.
TAAACCTTGTGAATTACAGTTGGAATAATTGTTATTAAAAATTGTCTTGTTCCTAGCCTTTATGTGTAATTCTTCACCCTGCAATATATATTTACATTGGTTACAGGCTCCACACTTAAAGGTCCCTTTTCTTTTATGTGTAAACACTTGTGAATTGGCTGTATATTCCAGTAAGTTTTTAATGTTTGTCCTTTCTTAAACACCACTTTGAGATGTTTATTTTTAAGCATTTCCAAATCTGTAAACTCAGAGAACTTTTTCCATTCCCTTTCCAGGATGGATTTAACCTCGTATGCAGCCCACTAAAATTAGTAACAAAGGCCCTACTAAAATCTTCTTGAATAACATTTTGTGTTGTGCCTACTATGTGTGTAGATAAACCTGCACCTAAACCTGATGTGTATTTATCCTTTCTCCCTTGCACTACTTCTGTCTGTATACTATCTAGAAGGTCTATTGGGTAACCCCTATCCTTGAACATAATTTGTAACACATGCTTCATTCTGAAAGTCTTCATCACTAGATGTCATGCGGCTTACACAGATATATTGTCCCTTAATAATACTTTTTTTCTGGAATGCCGGGTGTGCACTGCCATAACTAATATAAGTATTTGAAAATGTAGGTTTCCTATATACAACTGACTTGAACCCATTTCCAGTGTTTTGTATTGTTACATCCAGGTAATTACATTTCCCTGTTGTTACCTGGTGTGTAAACTGGAGAAAATTTGTGGTTTGGGATAAGTAATTCATAAATTCCTTCAATTTAATCATATCTGTTACCCAAAAAATGCAGATATCATCCAAATACCGGGTATATAAATTCCAACATTGTACATAAGAACATGTATGTATAAATTTATATTCCCAAACTGACAGAATAATATCTGTGTACGTGGGAGCACAACTGGCCCCCATAGCAACCCTTTGTTCCTGCTAGTATAATTCCCCCTCAAAAAATAAGAAATTATTTCTTAAAACTAATTCTGCTAATTCTAAACAAAGAAAAATGTAATTTTCGGAAATATTTGCCCGCCTTCTTAATGCTTCCTCAAGCCACAGTAATCCTGCATCGTGTGGAATAGTTTAAAATAAATCCACACTATCAATGCATAAAAATACAAGGCCATCCACACTATATTCGGGCTGTATTCTGCCAAGAATCCTTAAGGATGTGTGGGCGACCATCCCACATGGCTTTCAGTTTCCAGTCCAAAAATTTTGCTATGGGTGCTATCTTCGAGCCCTCCGAGGCTACAACCGGCCTAAATGGGGGGCCATCCACATCCTTATGTACCTTGGGTTTACCAAATATTGAAGGAACTCTGGGTGAATTGTTTTGTAAATATGAATATGTCTGAAAATCAATCACCCCTTGATCAAATAAGTCCTTCAATGCCAAATTGATTTTCAAATAAGCTATATTAACTTCATCAATGAATACCTGACTGTATTTATTTGCATCATGTAATAGGGAAAGCATTTTGCCCTCATACGCAATTTTATCCATGAGGACAATGCCCCCTCCCTTGTCAGGTTCCATTACACATACTTAGGATTAGAGCATAACTGGTTCAATAAGGTACCCTTTTCCTTGGTTAAATTATTTCTAGTGCGGGTTTTTTCCTGATTTTTATATAAATTTCTAATTTCATTTTCTAGTATGCTTTCCAAGTTTTTTAACTGTGGATGTAACTGCAGATTGAACACACTACTTTTCCTAGGTACCATAACATTGGGGGTTATTGTGACATCCCCATTAAAAAATTGTTCCACATTTATTTTTCTAATGAACAACTTGATATCAATAACAGTTTGTGACAGGTTGCCTTTTTTCATGGGTATGTATTTGAACCCCTTCATAAACAAACTAAAAAATTCTTGTGTCACCTCTAAGGTACTGTAGTTGAAAATATGGAATCCTTGCCAGCTTACAATGTGTGAGCATTTTTGAATACAAGCTTCGTTAACAACTTGTGTTCCTACCTGTATATCCCCCTGTTGCCCCCTCCCCTCTGTTGGAGGGGGGCTTTGAAAAAATGGTTGTTATTGTTGTTTTTCTGCCTAAGTCTTTCTGACCTTCGTGGGGATATATAACCATTGTCATCATTGTTATGCATTTCCATTCCATTGGAACTAACTGGTACATTACTATTCTGTCCTAATTGTTCTGGTTCCTGTAAAACCTGTGAATATGTTCTACCTATGTGTGAATTATTATACCGGGACCTGGGCAATAGATACTGCTTACCCTCCCCATATTCTTTCAAGTCACGGTCTAACTTTTTACACTTCCTGTCTAAAATATCCTCACATTTTTTTGTCTATGGCAGTTCTAATATTAAAATACTTGTCCTGTTCATTCTGCACACCAAATAATAGACAATTTTTAATACATACATTAAGCACATCGATATGTTCTTGCAAGACTTTCATCTCTCTTTCATCATTGCGAACTATAGCCTTTAAAATCTCTAGACCACATCTATCAAAAATCACAAGTAACTCTTTATAGAATTCAGATCCCACTGAAACATTGTTCGGGTATTTGTAAACCCTCAATCCCTTAGGCACTATCCTCTGCCTTATACATTCCCCCAAATAAGCATTTTCAATGTTTAAAGTCTTATATTTTATCAACGCCTCTTGTAATTTATTAAGGCTTACTCTATAAGTGTCTGTGTTTCCAGCGTTGAACTGTTGCGACGTTGTTTTATGGAAAACAGGCTTCTGTTGCAGCCAATCATTAAGTTTCTGCCGAACTGGATTAGTACCCTCGACGGTTACTTCATTTCCTAGTTCATTTACTTCCACCGCCCCTTTGTGTTGCCACAAAACCAATGGAGTACTATTCCAGGACTGCTCTACCTGTCCTGTGCTGTTATTAACGGCCGCAGAATCCATTTGGCATTCATGGCGCCTGAAGTCTTCCAGGTTCCCAGGCACACTAGCATTAGTCAAAAGCACAGCTGCTGACTCGAAATCCTGCGAAGTTCACCCATTTCCTGGCCCCGAAGATCACTGAGGCTTTATAAGGGTGAATTTAACTCCTCAATAAGCTCCATATGAAAAATGAAAAAACATAAAAGCAGAGCCAATCCAGTAAACTAGACCAATGAACCAAAGGAAACTGGATAGTTGAAGAGCTCCAAGCAGGACACCAGTAGGATGTAAAAAACAGCTTTATTTACAGGTTTTTTGACGCCAAACATACACAGAGCGTTTTCATCCGTGTATCCCCCAGACTTCATCAGAAACAGATACAGTGACATCCACATACACTATTTTTATATACCAATCCCTTAATTAGTAAATTAACTAATTATAATAGTTAAATGCTTACTGTTCATGAAAGTTTTGTATACATAATACAGGGATGAAGAAATAGTGAGAGCTGAGTACTGGTGAGAAAGTGCAGAGGATAAATCAGTGGATGTATGTTGTGACTTTATCCAGAAGTGGAGCAGATACAGAGTCAGTAGTTTTTTAGAAGGGCTTTTAGGCAAGAAGAGGAGACCTTGATTTAGAGATATCTGCAGTCTCCAAGTTATGATTTTACTTCTGGCAAATCACAGAATGGGACTTTGAAAAGATAAAGGGTGCTGGTGTTAGGACCAAAAAGACTTCAGATATTATTGTATCATTCTCACGTGGAGTCTTACCAGGGTTATTGTGAGAATCATAGATGCCATGAGACGCAGAATCTTGAGGTATCCCCTTGCAGAGACCAAAGTCTGAGTGGAAGACCCATGAAATGGACCCAGATATAAATCTATTTTTTTCTCTGTGGAAGAAAAGCTTTTTGTAATGCGGTGTGTAGCAGAAACCCTAGGAGCACAATCCCCTGTGATGAAGATACAAAAGACTTTTGACTGTCTCTTGGAATCCCAGCTTGTTTAAGAGATTTTTCACCCAGGACAGAGAGATTCCTGACACTTTTTAAAAGACTCAAGTTATCTAAATATGGCAAAATGTGGATACTATGTACCCTGCAATGAACTATAATTGGAGCTAGACACTTTGAGAAAACCCTTGGTGCAATGGATAGCCCAAAAGGTGAGGAACAGAACTGATAATGTGATTCAGGCACACAAAACCTTAAGAAACATCCTAAGTCTGGACAAACAGCTGTAATGACAACTGTCTTTTAATTCTAAGGTTGCTAGGAAACTTGAAAGAGGAAAAAGAGGTAATAGGTTGTAAAGAGTCATCACTGTAAATTTGGGCACTATCACAAACAGGTTTAGGAAGGAAAGATCCAGAACTGGTCTCCAAGAATTTTCTGTTTTTGGCACCAAAAATATCCTTGAATGAAAAACCTTTCCCCAACTGGGAAAGAAGAATTGTCTCTATTACTCCATGAGACAACATGTACTGTAGGATAGGGGGAAAGAGACAGTCTGGTCTGGTGGATGAGGAATAACTTCTTGGAATGGAGGTACTTCCCTCCCATTGCCATCTCTAATCTTGATGAATAATTTTCAGAGCCCATTTATCTGAAACTATCTGTTGCCACAAAGAGAAAATGAGATTCCGACTTTCTGGAAAGGAAAAGGGTCTGTTGGTGGGGGGGGGGGGGGGGGGGGCATGGTCTCTTTAATAGCCGCTCTGATTTGTTTGACTGTCCTTTTGTTTTGGGGGTTCCTCCTTCTTTTTGGAATCCCCTTGTCATTGCTTCTTATACATCTGTTTACTAGCAGTTTGCTGAGTTTACTTTATTTCCTGTCAAGAATGGATGAAGGAGATAGTGAATCCCATGGAAAATTTGGAAAAGAAGGGTGGAAAGATGTGAAAACTCTCTGAATCAATTTACCATTATCATCACATTTTTGACAACTTCTGCAGCAGAGGGCCCAAAAACTAACTCTCTATCCAAAGAAGAATTAAAAATCTCATTTTTTACATCTTGTGGGAGATTCTGAGAACACAGCCAGGCAAACCTCCTCAATACAGTACCAGTGGCCATAACAATGGAAGAAATATCTAGAGAGTCATATATACACTTTAAACAATATGTTGTGACCTACAAAGTAGAACTAACTAAATCATTCAAAGCAGATTTTTTTTCTTCACAAGAAGGAAATGCAGACTAAAAATCCCTCACACATTCACAATTAGTCAAAATATGTTTAAACACATGAGCTTAAAAATTCAAAATTCTGAAAATCAATGTTGCAGAAGCATACACTTTTTCCCCTTATCAATTATTTTACCATCATTGTCAGAAATAGAAGGACTGGAATTAATTAAATGTTTAGCAGCAGTAGGATTAAGTAAAGCTATAGTTGCTGGATCTGGTTTAGAATGAGTTTATAAAAACTTGAAAGGCTGAGGAACCTTCTATAATCTCTGTTTTTTTCAGGGACTGTAGTCTGACTATCAGAGAAATTGCAGGCAATGACACACATATCAATTTGCCGGGTCTATATTACAAGACCAAAGACGCATTATTTCGAGTGTGTCTTGGTTGAACACAAAAGGCTGAAAACACAAAATATCAAAGTGGCTGTTAAGTGAATTCTTTCCCTGGGAAAGAATTAGCTTGGCCGCTTCAGTACTTTGTCTTTTTTGGCACTGTAGTGCGGTCTCAGAGTTGGTATACTAAAGTAGGGAGGTGTGGGGGGCAAAGACCTCCCACTTAATGTAATGTTTGAAACTGTTTTTTTTTTTTTTTTTATTTTTTGTTGGAACAGCTGTTCTGACACTTTGACATTGTAAGCTTTCACCTATGTAGGGTCGATTAATCACCATTCACTTTTTTAAGCATTCGTTGATCTAATATAGACCCCAATTTGCCAATGTTAACAGTACAGGAGGGATGAGAAGAGTTTCTGGAGCTTCCATTTGTAACAGCTCACAGTATTTTCTGAGGGATCAGAAACTTCGGTGTTCTCCCATTGAAAACACTCTGGAAATCGTTTCGGAGAAACAGAATCCCTCACAAGGACAATCAGATACCGTATGCTATCCTCCAAGTCTGAATCATAACTCTGAGGAGAAAACCCTACATCTGTCCTTTCATGTTCCTGTCCAGATTCAGAATCTCAAATCTCTTCAGGTAAAGAGGACTTGCTTTTTCTCTCTCACCAGAAAGCACTTTATAAGAAGGCTAGCTTGAATCAGAGCCTGAGCCAGACCTAGTAAACTCCTCCCATCCAGGGAAATCTCAGCAAAGCAGATACATATTTAATTTTCTGTTTCTTTTTGACAAGAAAATAGGGCCAAAAGGGTTGTTAATGGCAGCAACAGTTTCCACAGGCACTGTGTACAACATTCCAACAAAATTTCAATGCCCCTTCTCCTAGGACCAACAAGAGTATTTTCTCCCTTGCCCACTGAGTGGACCCCAACAGCCGCAGAGGACATGGCTAACCCCCATTCCTTTGTAGCTGTAGTTACTACACCAGAGGGATCTGAGGAGAAAGATAAGTGGTCTAAAGAACCAGCTTTTGCCACAGCAGAGTCACCCACCTGTGGCTGACGCAAACTGCTAGCCTGCTCTGGTGGTAAAGGCTATATGCTCAACTTTTTCTTTTTGTAGCTGGAAGAAAAACAAACTGTGGTACCAGGAGTTTGTTCCACAGTCAAGCAGACAATGACATCTCCTTCATGGTTAAACCAAGCAGTGCAAGCCAGTAAAACTTCAATGTCTCAAAAAGCCACTTTTCCCTCAAAATACACAGTAAAAATCACTTTAATACACTTTGCAAACCTAAAAAGTAAAATAGATAATTTCTCTAGAGAACAATGGTTTTAAAATGCTTTTAACAACTTTTACACTAACAGGAAAAAAGTGCTCTCTCATTTAAAAGTACAGTTAAGTCACGTGGCAGTCCATGATGTTTGTTTATATTTATATATATATATATATATATATATATATAATATATAAATATATAAATATATATATGTATATATATATATATATATATATATATATATATATGTATACACATATATATATATATATATATATATATATATATATTTATGGATCTAGGACTTATTTTTATTTTATTTTATTTCCAGTTTGATGACCGCGGAGGTCCACTGGGCTCAAAGAGCCCATTTTCAGTGGAAGCCCGGGGAGAAAAGCTCCAATAATACATAGTACAAGCTCCATAATATGAAGTACAATACATAGTGGAAACAGAAACAAACTAAGCAAATTTTACATACAAAATAGCAAAAACTAAACAAAAGTTAAACAGCAGCTTGGAGAAGGATGTAAAGCATATTTACATGTTTAGTGGTTGAGAACATTAGTTGTTCTTCTTTCAGCTTTTCCCGGTTAGGGGTCGCCACAGCGGAACTCTGGTCCGCTAATGATTGGCAGCAGATTTTTTTACGGGTGCCAGCTCAATGCCCAACCTTCAACGAAGGCACGCCCATTCTACGCATTTCTTTCAAATGCCACTTGACCGCGGGGAGGACATGCAAATTCCACACAGAAGGCGCTCCCGCCGAGAATCGAACGGGAAAACCTCTTGCTGTGAGGCAACAACGCTACCGCTGCAGCTTGGTTGAGAACATTAATACAAGGTTAAATTAATACAGAGGTTTAAATCATCTGAAAATAATACAGAAGTAACATTAGCATGAATGAGTTATTTATGCATGAATATTAGCATGAGTTAAATTAACACAGAGGTTTAAATCCTCTGAGAGTGGTACAGAGGTAGCATTAGCATGACGGCAGTACATAGGGTTAATCAACAGTGTGTAAGGAAGAACAAACTTTGTGTGTTATAAAGTATTTATGTATTAAGCAGGTTAGGTAGGTGGAGTGCAATTGCATTTCCATTTTTGGGAGATGCAAGAATGCAGCTGGGTTTTGAAGTGTTCAGAGTTCTCAGAAATTCTTAGAGATGGAGGGAGAGAATTCCATATTTTGTCCACGGAAAAGGATAGGAGAAGCTGACCAGCGGGATGGTTTGGTTTATAAACAGAGGTTAGATTTTGGTGGGTAGATCTTAGAGTTTTGTTTGGGATGTATAATGTTAAGATGTTTGTTAGTGCTGGGCATAGAGTTGGTTTGAAAATAAGCTTGTGAATGGTGATGAGTTGGAGGTAAGTCAAGGTAGTTTGGGAGTTCTAGCCATTGCAGCTGGTGGAGAGGTTTACAGTGGTGAGTGGAGAATTCGGAAGTGGTGGCGAACTTTGAGATTTTATTGTAACAGGATTCTAGTTTAGAAGAGATGGAGGAAGATAGGTTGGTTAGTAGGGGAGCACCATACATTAGTGAAGGTAGTAAGAAGATAGTGGCGATGGTCTGTCTTGTTGAGGGGGAGAGGAATTGGGAGTTTCTGTACAGCATGCCAAGTTTCTGATGGGTTTTCTTTATATTTAGCTGAATATGGGTATCGAATTTTAGGTGTTCGTCAATAGTAACTCCAAGAAGTTTTGCAAAAGGAACAACTTCTATAGCGGAGTTGGCAAGGCTTGCAATCTTGAAAGAGGTTTTGTCTAGGTGGATAGATTTTGAGGGAGAGAATAGAAGGATCTTTGATTTGTTGGCATTCAAAGAGAGGTGATTTTGGAGCATCCAGTTCTCAGTAGTTGAGAAGGCAGTTTGAGGTTTTGTTTGGAGCTCATGGAGGTTTGATGCAGAGCAAATTAAAGTTGAGTCATCTGCATATTGTACTATCTTAGTGTTAGGAATGGCTACATGGAAATCATTAATGAAGATATTGAAGAGCATAGGGCGAAGAATGGCTCCCTGGGGGTACACCAGTTGGGGTGGGAAGGAAAGCTGAGGTGCCAGTCTTCCATTTTACTGCATGAGATCGTTCAGAGTGGTAGCTGCTGAACCAGGTAATGGTGTTCTGTGAGAGGTTAAGATTGGAAAGGTGGTGAAGAAGGTGGGTATGGGAGACTGTGTTGAAAGCCTTGGAGAGGTCAAGGAGGCCTGTGGATACAAGTTCTCCTGAGTCACGGGCATGGTTTACAATGTCTAGAAAAGAGAGAAGAGCTGTTATTGTGCTATGGTCAGGATGGAACCCATGTCGTGTTGGGGTGAGGAGTTGGTTATGTGTAATGAATGGCATGAGCTGGAGGTGGATGCATTTCTCAAGAATTTTTGAAATAGGGGAGAGAATCGCTATTGGTCAGAAGTTGGAGATGTTATTATTTTTGCCTCCTTTATGGAGGGGTAGGATAAAGGCTGCACGCCACAGTTTGGGGACATATGATTCTTGTATGGATATGTTGATGAGTATGCTAATGGGGATGGTGATGCTGTCTGCTGCAATTCTTAAAAAGAATGTGAGAGGATATTGTCAGGGGCATTGGAGCAAAGCTTAAGCTTAGAGAGACTTTTTTTATATATGAGGTGGGGATGGGTTTGAGGTGGAATATGGGAGGTGAGTTTGGGATGGAAGGTTGGGCAGAGGGTTTGATTTGGGGGGAGGTGTTGTTGTTTGGGAATGTTTTACTGAGTCCTGCTATAGAGTTAGTAAAGAAGGAGTTGAACAGAGTAGCCATTTCTGGGTCAGATTTACTAGTGTCATGGCAAGGGTTGGTTTTGGTGCCTGGGTTGAGAAGTGAGTTGATGGATTTCCAGAATTGTTTGGGGTTAGAGGCGTGATTAGATTGGAGTTTGATATAGTATGCTTTTTTGTCTTGTATGATAAGTTTTTTGGCTAAGTTGCAGAGTTGTTTATATTTAAGAAGGTTGTGAGGGTGCTGATTATGATAGTAGAGTTTCCAGGTCTTGTCCCTTTGTTGCATGAGTGTTTTGGTATTTTTTACTAAGCCAAGGGGCGGAATTGGTTTTTATACTTTTTATTCTTGGAGGGGCTTGGTTGTTAAGAGTGTCTAAGAAGGTTGAGTTGAAGAATTCAATAGCACTGTCCATAGGTAGAGTTTTTAGAGTGTCCCAATTTATCAGTTTGAGAGAATTGGAAAAAGTTGTAGGGTTAAAGTTGAGATTCCGAGTATGGATATATTGCTGTAGATGAGGAGAGGAGGGGGTTGCTCTATGGATGAAGGCTGGTAAGTGATCACTGATAGAGTCTGGTAAGGTGCCAGTGTGGGAGATTTTGTTTGGGTGTGAGACAAGGATCCAGTCCAGTATGGAGCCTGGGGGGTTATTTTTATTAGGTCTGGTTACAGTATTTGTGAGTTAAGTGAAATTACAAAGATTGATTGAAATGGTGGGGTTATTGGCAGTAATTTTGTTCCAGTCAATGTTCACATCTCCTAGGATGAATGTCTCAAGCTTGACATTATATGAGGCCCATAGAAGAATTTCCTCAAGTGTGTTAATGTTGTTTCCAGGGGGGATATAGAGGGCTATAACACAAATGCTTTTCTGGTTATTTAGTTTGAGATTTCCTATGACTAGTTCAGCATTGTTGAACTGTGGAATAGGATTTTAGTAGGGAGTGATAGAGAGTAGGCTAGAGCAGATTAAGTCTACTCCTTCACCCTTCTTTTTTAGGTGGTCATGTCTAAGTACTTGAAACCCAGGGGGGTAGTATTTCAGAGTCTGAAATGTTGGGTTTTAGCCATGTCTCAGAGACAGCTGCTATGTCAGGTTAGGTATGGGATAGCCAAGTGTGCAAGTGGGCTAATTTGTTTCTTAGACTCTGGGTATTGATGGGTCAAGGTCTTGAGGTATTTAGGGTTGGTAGTATGGGTGGCAATGGGGGGAGATGGACTGCTGCTGGTACTAGGTCCTGGGTTGGGGTGCATGTCTCCTGCTAGGCATAGGCAGTTAAATGGGAATGAGAGCAGGAGTTTGGATTTGCTCCTAGAGTTTGGTGGGAGGTACAATAGTGCTTTGGGAATATGACGTTTCATTGAGGAGGCTAGGAGTTTTAGTTTAAAGCAGAGAAGCGGGTTTGGAAGCACTAGGGAGGAGGATACAGTGTGGAAATCAGATGTGGCAGAGTTATGATGTGTGTTAGGGGTGCTGGTGGGTTGATGAGGGGAAAGGAAAGAAGGGGTAGTTTGTAAGAGGAATAGGAGGTAGCATGGTATTGAGGTATTAGGAGTAGTAGGCTAAGGGAAAGGATGAGAATGATTTGAAGAGACATGGTGTGGTTTGGGTATAATGGAATAGTTGGGGGTTAGGTGTTGAGGATGTAATAGGATTATTGGTGACAGTGTAAGAGGGAGGAGTATAGAAGTGTATCTAGAGCTTTAAGGATTAGGGATGGGGAGGGGTGAAAGAGTATTGGAGGATGGGAGGGGAGGGGATAGTGAGGAGATGAGAGTGGATTGGGTGAGACAGGGGGGAGGGGACTTATGGCTAGAATAAGTGTAGGAGCACTGGAGATGGGTGGGAATTGGGGGTGGGGTAGGGGAGCGAAGTGAGCCCGCAGGGCGAATGGAGCGGGTAGAGCCAAGGAGAAGGAAGAAGGCAAGGCTGTGAAGAACAATCAGTGGTTAGGAAGGTAAGTTCAGAGGTAAGGAAAGTATGGAAAATGTAGCACTTGTTTACTGTAGTTGTTGTATGCATCACATAACACAAGTCTCCAGCCAAATTCCTTGTAAGCATAACAGCATATTTAACAGCAAACAGTTTATGTAGTAAAAGCAGTCACAGCTTCAGTTAGTCCCTTAGACTATTATGAGCATAACAGCATATGTAACAGTAAACAGTTTCTGTTGTAAAAGCAATCACTATGTCAGTTAGATCCCTACAGTACATAAAGTTAGCTAAGTACTTCAGATTGAAAAAAAACATGCCTGTTAAACCAGGTGCACCATAAACATTTGAGAAGAGCTTAACCACTTGCAGGCACTTACTTGCAGGTGTGCACACTGAAAAGGGTCTGGGGAAGCTTCCTCACCACAAGCAGGCCAAAAAAGATAACTTTCAAAATGGCGCCACTCAAGGAGACCCACTAATATAAATTAGTTAATGTACATGGGGGAGGAGGGAGATACAAAATGGGGGAAGGTATAACCAGAAAAAGCAGGTAGAGATCTGGCCCGCCCCCTCACAGAAGACTGCAAAGAAAAGCAATCAGCATAAACAATGGAAGCCTTGGAGCTGTAATGTAAGTGTAAGCAAGGAAGAGGTAGAAGCAGGAAATTAGGAATGTAAGCAGTTAGTTGCATAAACACTACTTTATGGCCTTGGTGTGCAACTAATACAAAGGAAGGTAAATCTACCTGGGGGACAAAATACACCAAGTAAATGGTACTTGCCTTACTTTACAAGTATTCAGTGCGGAGGCAGATCTATTTGGGATAAGATACAGCAGGTATATTGTTAAGTTATGCCACCCAGTGGCAATAGACAAAGCTATAGTTGCCTGGGGGGGAGCCCTTGCAGGTGTGCATGCCAGCCAAAACAATGTTTAAAAAATAACTAGTAAAATTAACAAATGCGCTGTAAAAAGAAATGTAAATAACCAGTCACAATGTTTAAAAGATAACTGTTAAGGACCTCATCTGCTAATAACAAGAACTGTAAATATCCAGTCACCTATGCAGACTTGTCTGGTAGGTATCCTTATTAAAAAGTGTTATTCTTGGCTTGCAATAACTGTAGGGAGAAACTGGACCATAGCAGGGTTTTATCTGGCAATGTTGCAGTTGCTGGGGGGTTCAAAAAGTTCAAAAGCCCAAATCCATTACCACCGAACACACTTTAATGAAGGCACCTTCATCGAAAAAGCGCTTTCGTTAAAGTATGTTAAAAAAACAAACAAAAAAAAAACAAAATCTACATGAATGCAGGGGGGCAAGCCCCCTGCACCCCCCCTATGTGGAGGACTGTGCCCCCTACACCCCCCTACTTTAATATTCTCACTCTGAGGTCACACTACAGTGGGGAAAAGGGAATTTTCCCTTACTGCACAGTAGTACGACTGGAACAACAAGCATACTTACGCAAAAGTGCTGCTTCGGTGAACAGCACTTTCGCGCAAGTATGCTCAACAAATTGGGATTCGGTGAAAGATACAGTCGAGCATCTATATGGATCCCATACACACACACACACACACACATATATATATATATATATATATATATATATATATATATATACACACACACACACACACACACACATACATTTATATTTTGTTTTGTATGAAAGCTTATGCGTTCTTTATTTGAAATTACAACACCGTAACAATATGCACACACAAAAGGTTGATAATACTAAAGTATGGTTTGGGAGTGTAATGAGTTGGCAGATTTAAAACAAAAATTCCTACAGAGTACTCTATCAGAAATATTGGGTAAGCAAATGGCTGTAAATAAAGAAATGATTCTTTTGAGCAGGGATACAGGATCTGAATTGCCTAGACATAATAAAACCTTATTAAGTTTAATTCTGTTGGCTGCCAAAAAAATAATTACTAGAAAATCAAAGCCTACACCAATACTTGAGGTACTGAATATTATAAAAAGCGATACAAGAACTAGAAGAGGGATCTTTAGGAAAGGGAAGGTGCAAATTGCATAGATGTAAATGGGAACTGTGGGAGCAATACATGTATAATAATGTTCAGGAGTAGGAGGAGGAGTGAGGTTTAAGAGAAGGTAGGAAATTCAGCAATTTTTTCTAACATTGGACTGATGATAGTAATAACGAAAATATGTGATGTATTTACATGGAGAATGTCAAAAGGTTTGTTTTCTTTTCTGTTAATGTATGTTTGCCTGTGTCTTAAGCGATAGTTTGAAAAAGGTGTTTAAAAAACAATACTGAAGTATTAATTAACCATTAAACTAAAAACAGCAAATAAAATAACAATAACTTTTCAAAAGAATGCACATCTCAGGTCCCAAGTTTAGAATCTAATCAAGTTAGAGTATTAACTATGGAAGGGATAAGACTCATTACACTTTCTCATGTAATCTCTTGATTATTATGACTATTCCAGATAAGTGAGCCAAGGGAGCCACCTATTAACAAACTTCTGTTTGCTTCCTACTATTGATCTCCCTTCAGTCTCTCTCTTATTTGTTCAATTATGTTTAGCAAATCTTGCACATTTGGCAGTCTCAAGGTCTTCCACCTCTTTGTAATGGATTTTTTGGCTGCTAGTACTATCACCGCTAATAAAAAGTTATGGACTCACCATAACTTTCCATCTGTGTTGCCCTTTTTCATTCTTCCTCAACTGATGGGCTCAGATCAGACACTCAGATCTGACTCGGCCACTTCTTCCAGAGTGTAGGATCCTAGAACTCTCGAGCTCCACCCTTTGCCCATAATGCTCCATCAACCTAACATACCTCAGATCTAATTTGCTGCCCCTATGTATAACAAGACATTGGCAGATCATGAAAAAGAAAGCTGGAGCTCAAACAAGGAACTGAGGTTCCTATAATTCAATTCGATATCTCCAGGAGAAATAAAGAAGAGGGTAGGTGGGTGGGGAATTGAGGAAGAATGAAAATGGACAACATAGACAGAATATTTTGGTGAGTACACAACTTTTCAATCTGGTATTGTCATTTTCATTCATTCCTCAACTGATGGGACAGAGTCTTTAGCTACCACAACCCTGGGAAGACCCTAAGGAAGAATATTCCAGACTACTACTGAGCCAAAGCTGTTCTACCCCTAGAGACCAGATCCAGTTTGTAAAAAGCAATAAAGGTATTAGGATTAGCCCATGCTGTGGCTGCAAAGTTATCATCCAAGGAAGCTCTAGACCAAAAACCTGAAGAAGCCGGCATAAACCTTTTGGAATGGGATCTAGGAGGTTTTGATAAAGGTAAACCCAATTTGCCATAGATAAAGGCAATACAATCAGTTAACCATTTAGCCAAAGTAACTTTAGATACCGAGCTGCCTAATTTTGCAGGAGAGAAGGAAACAAACAACTGTTCAGATTTTCTTAAGTTTTTGGTTCTTTGAAGTTAAAAATTAAGTTGTAAATACACATCCAACAGAAATAACATATACTCTCCTTTATTTGAGAAGTCTGGAAGGAAAACTGGAAGACTAACGGCCTGGCTAATATTTGACTCGGAAGCTACCTTAGGTAGAAAACATGGATTAGTTCATAAAGACACCCTATCCTTGTGAAAAATTAGATAAGGAGGTTTAGAAGACAGAACCTGGAGTTTAGATACCCTTTGGCCGAGGTTATAGCTACTAGGAATATGGTTTTCCAGGACAAAAATTTAAGGTCAGTTTTGGCTGAAGGTTCAAAGGGTGGCTGAAGCACAACATTTAAATCCCAGGGAGGGGTAGGATATTTTAAAGGGGGGGTCTAAGAAGGAATGTCCCCTTGAGGAAAGCTTTGCAAAGTTTAGAGGAAGCTAAGGTAGAGCTGTCTACGCCCATATGAAAGTTGGAAATGGCTGGCAATTGGACTTTAATAGTTGAGAAACTAGCCCCTTCAGTGGAAATTGTAGCTAAAAAGTCAAGAATAGTTGGAATAGATGTTGAAAGTTTTTGCTTAGGGCTCAAAGAACAAATCTTTTTCATTTACTCTTGTAAATCTTTTTAATAGAAACCTTATGGTAATATAACAGAATGTGACCAATGGGGGAGAACAGCCTGGGCTTTCTAGCAATCAGTAGAACTGGAGAAACCATGTGGTCACCCTGAGGCCTGACATGTCTAGGTGGATTCATGCCTGTTGGGTGAGACAGGAGGGCTGGCGCTGGGTCTAGAATCCAGGGTGGATAGAGAAGATGAGGCCAGAGGAAGGGAAACTACATCTGGTAAGGCCAGTAAGGAGCAATGATGATAGCTGTGCTCTTCAACCAGAATGCTTTCTGTAAAAATTTGGAAATGAGGTATAACAGGGGGTGCAGGGGTAAGCATAAAGAAGACCAGAGGGCCAAGCATGAACTAAAGCATCTCTCAGTGACTCTCCGGGTGGGGATCAGGGCAAAGAAGCTGCTGCATTTGTTGCTGAGGGGAGAAGTGAAGATTTTGCTGCATGGCTGGCCCCAGTGATGGAATATTCTCTCCACCACTTTCATATTGAGAGACCACTTGTGAGGCATCAGAATGGACCTGCTTAGTTTGTCTGGAATCACACTGGATTTCCCCAGAATGTGGATTGCTATTAGAAAGTGAATGAAAGAGATCACCCATTACCAAATTCTCATAGCTTCTCACAAACAGGGTAAGATTTGGTTCCCCACTGTCTGTTGACGTACCAGACTACTGACATATTGCTCATCTGTATTGTAACTGTCCGAAGGAAAAGTGTCCCAAAAAGCCCTCAATGCTAGCAGGAAAGCTCTCATCTCCAGGATGTTATTATGCATCTTAGCCTCTTCGGAGGACCATGTACCTTGGACTGTCCTTTCCAAGTAATACTCCCCACCTGAGCTTGGAGGCATCCGTGGTCACAGTGGCCCTGGGAAGGGGAAGAACAAATGGAAGGCCCTCGTTGAGTTGATTTAAATGAATTCACCATAACAGGTAATTCTTGCATGCTTGAGTGATTTTGACTGGAATGGATAACAAACTTTGGAGAATGGACCATTGAGTTGACAGAGTCCATTGCAGGATTCTCATATGGAATCTGGCTAGCGGGACAAGGGTGATTGCAGCTGCCATGGTATCCAAAGCATAAGGCAACATCAGGCTAGAAGGAATTAATTTTGAATCACTCTTTTGACCTGAGAATGTAAGGTGTCTATTTGAGAAGGAAGGGAAGCTATTTGAGTGACTGTATTCAAACAAGCAGCAATGAACTCCAGACTCTGTGTTGGTGTGAGTTGTGATTTGATGTAACTGACTAATATTCCCACATGGGAGCACAGCTGGACTAATTAGTCCCTTGCTTGAATCAGCTGATGCCTGGCTGAAGCCATTAGCAGCCAGGTGTTCTAGATAAGGAAACACTTAGAATCCGGGCAGTCTCAATTGAACTGATATAACTGCCATGCATTTGGTGAAAACCCTGGGGGTTGTAGTAAGACCAAAGGGTAGTGCTCTGAACTGATGACTGGTTCCATGATGGAAGCATAGGTATCTCCTGGAGCATCTGTTTATTTTGATGTGATAGTAGACATCCTGAAGATCTGATGAGCACATCCAGTCATCCTTCTGCAGAAAGGGCAGAATGGACTGCACCATGACTGTCCTAAACATTGCATACTGAACAAACTTGTTTAATTTGCTGAGAGACAGAAATGGTCTCAAATCCCATCTTTTTTGGCACCAAGAAGAATCTTGAATAAGTTCAGAATTTTCTCTGGTCTGGGGGGACCTCTTGTATTATTCTCTTTTCTAGAAGCTGTTTTTATTTCTATGGTGGAACATTGGGGATTTTCTTCCTAACAGTTGGAGGGTGTTGGGAAAATGGTATGATATAACCTCTGGATATAATACTTTGCACCCATGAATCTTTTGTGATACTTAGCCAGGCTCTCTGGTGCAGGGAGAGTTAACCCCAACTGCATCCAGAGATGGACAACCGGTCCTCCACTCAGGAGTGCTTATAGGGTCTATTTGAGAAAGAATCTCTAGACGCCCTGGTTGTGTGAACCACCTTTTCTGTGAAGCAGGCATCTTCCACTGGAATTTGCCCCTCTGCCCATGGGGGAACTATCTCCCCATGTCTCCTGGAAAGGACCCTGGGATTTTTTAAACCAGACCTTTCTGCCACCTCATTGGTTTCTGCAAAAGGGCCTTTGAGGGGTAGAAAAATGTACACCCATGGCAGACAGGGTCTTTCCCTCTTGCATGCACCTGCAGAGTATGTCTTTCACTTTGGGGCCAAAAAGCAAAATGCCATCTAAAGGTGCACTGATGAAAGAAGACTTAAATGATTCCATGAAGTCACACAAGTGCATCCAGGCAGGTCTTCTAACGGATATGCCTGAACCCACCACCAGTGAAGTACCTTCCGCAGCATGTACGATTAACCACATGGACGAATTAGACATAGATCAAAGGGTAGCCAGTTGAGAGAAAAGTCTATTCCCTTTCTTGAAGCACAAAGAACCTGAAGAAATTTGGTGAGCTCCTAGATCAAATTTCTCTGCAATCTTGTGAAGTGTGCCAAACAATTCGGCGACCTAAGAGCAAAGGTTGCTGAAGCATATACATGCATCCCAAACCTGTCCAGTGCCCTAGACTCCTTGTTAGGGGGATGGACAGAAGAACTCTGTTCCATTAGTTCCTTTCTCATGGCAGCCACAACAATCATGGAATTAGCAGGGACTCCCTTACTCCAATGTTCACAGACTTTTGGAGGTGCAAGAATCTTATCTGGTCTCTTAAGAATTGGCTCAATGGTGTCCAGTTCCTTCCTCACCCACCGAGAGATCATGTCTACAAGATCATTGGCTGGGGGAGTCACCCTGAAGGTAGATTGGTCAGACCTGAAAACCTTGAGAAACACTGAGGGGTTATCAGAAGACCAACCACCTCTTTCTTTAAGGAGCTCCAGGATGTCTCCAAAGGAGAAATAATCAGGTGGTTATCTGGGGGCCCCTCCCCCTCATCAAAATCAATGTTGTCAGTGAGAGATTCCTGTGGGGAATCTACGTGCCTCCTTTTGCACATCCTCTTATGAGGGACTTCCTTGGCAAGACATTTCAGGAAGGTATCGGTAGAGATAATAATAACCTGATGAGCTGACTAATCAGGTTGGCTGTCCCAGTGGAAGGGATGATCGAGACTCAGGACACAAAAATAGAATGATGTAAAGATGTCTGATCTGAAGAGGGCAAGGGTGTCTGTTCTTTAGGCATAGAGAGGACTCTCTCCACCACCTCTACAGCAGAGTGCCTAGTTGACACAGACGTCAACTGATCCTAAACTAAAACCTCTCAGATCATCAGCTCCAACAGCCCTATCTGCATGCCACCTGGGGAAAGAGTCAGACCCGAGCTATCTAATGCCAAGCCTCCAAGGGGAAGAGATGGATTCAAAAACTTCACAGTCAACTCCAAAGCGCCAGAGCCACTGCCGACACATCAGCTCTGAGATGTTCGGTGCTGATCGACTCAGAGTCATAATCAAAGATGCAAGAATCTCCAGATCCAAAGCAGACAGATGGTTCCAAAATGGAAGGTTGGATAAGAGAAGAAGAAATCAA
The DNA here is from genome assembly GCF_019279795.1 of Protopterus annectens. Classification (NCBI taxonomy): domain Eukaryota; kingdom Metazoa; phylum Chordata; order Ceratodontiformes; family Protopteridae; genus Protopterus; species Protopterus annectens. The sequence continues at coordinate 656,805,891 of NC_056746.1, forward strand.
GGGTGGTGTAGTTCAAGGTAGGCTTTCAAGCCCCAAAGGGATCGGAGCTGAAAGGACTCCTATTTGTATATGTGGCCTGAGGAATTTCCTCATCGTCCTATCCACACCTGCTTCAGATAGGCTCCTGGTGGATTGAATAAACAAGGTTGTAACAGGGGGTCTAGAATGCCTTCTGGGTGATTGCTCAAGAAAAGGATTAGGGAGCCTTGAAGAAATAGGCTCCAACATCAAAGTGGGAGTACGGATCCAAGGCGATCTTTCAATCTGGGGAGGACATGGTAAAGATGGAGACATCTTTTTCAAAACTTTGACTGGAGCTTCAATGCAGAAACAAAGGTTGAAGAAGAAAGATAATCAGGAGACCTTTTATGAGTCTCCTTGTCCTTGGATAACAGTCTCTTCTAGGTTTATCAGGCTTTCTAGGAGTTTGAGCCCCAGCCACTGAAGGACAGAATTTAAAAGGAAAAAGGGCTCTCTGGATCAGTTTGTTCTTTCGATCAATAAGGGCCCAAGAATTAAATCCCGCACAGATATCTTAATCCGTGTCTAAGTGTGCAGGGCCCAGACAATAGACACATTCCTTGTGGGCAGCAGAATTTGGTATCTTATGCCTATAGGAAATGAAATCCGGTGGCTTCTCCAACATGTTGGAACAGGAGTTAAGAACCAACCAGAAATAATAACAAATGCAACCACAACAGACAACAGTAAATATATAAAAGAAGTTTTTTTTTTACTATAAGAACTAGAAAGGGAGAAAAAGACAGAAATAGGGTAAAACTACCAACTATGGTAGTAAAGAGTACTCACAGTGTACGAAAAGGGGCAGTTAAACAGGAAGTTCTAATGGACTGAAAAGGATAACATAGGAGGTATAATAGGAAAAAGTAAATTTTATATAAAGTAAGATAAAAAACACCCCAACACTCAAACCACAGAAAAAAATCAGAAAGCTAAATGCTCAACAGTTTGTAATCCATGTCTGTTCTCAATGGCGGCAAACCAGATCTGGGGTATGTTAGGTTGGTGGGGCATTATGGGTAAAGGGAGGAGCTCAAGAGTCCTAGGACACTATGCTCTGGAAGAAGCAGCCAAGTTGGTTCCAAGTCTCGGATCCGAACCCATCAGTTGAGGAAAGAATGAAAATGACAACATCAGAACAGTTGCTTCTGGGTATTAGCTAACTCCAAGTTATGCCAAAATCCCAACACTATGTTTTCTTGAGATAGTTAGAGGGGTCTTACAGGAAAAGATTGACCTGTGTCTGTACCTGCAATTTTAAAATTTTCCAAGGCCAGGAAAACCAGATGATGTGCCCCCCCCCCCCCCCCCCCAGCTCCCAAATTCAAAGATCTGTATCTCCAACAAATTCCTTTCTCTGTTTGGGTACATTCAGCTAAGCCTTACTGGGGTATACAAATATTTGGGGAGACACTTTAATGCAAAAATTCTAAATTTTCTTAGTCTCAACAGTTTCCCCAGTATTAAACATATCTCCTGGCATTGGGTTAGTGAAGTCTAAATACCCAGTAACTGTTCCCAGCCCTTCGGTTGTTTCCTCTTCTCTTATTTTTTTTATAAATATATCATATTTGGCTTTTCTTAGGCTCATCATTCTGCCATACTGTAGTTATCCATTGAACATCAGCTGGCAAGTCTTCAAACTTGGTGTTTCCCCACCTTATTTCCCTCAAAGCTCCTTAGAGGTCAGTGAACTGAGGCTTCAGGGTATAGGATAATCCATATTCTTCCCTAAGATCCTCCTAAGCTTCAATATCTTGACCTATCAAAAGCTGTTCCCTGTATTTTATCTTTGTGCCCTGCTAACTCCTGCTGCTGTATCTAATAACCTATCACATGGGGTGTGTTCTATTGGCAACACATCTTGTCTCCAGTTTAATAAATCGCCTAGGAAAAATGATTGTTGTAGGGAACCCCCATTTCCAGGAGCTGGTCTTGCACGTTTTGTGGTCAAAGCTCATTCCACAGTAAATCCAATGTATCATTGGTAGCTAGCAGCTAACATTTCTGAATTATTATATTCTTCCACACTACCTCATAATAGGTGTTCTGACATCTGGCATAATATTGGAGGAAACAGATATTTATCTATATTTATAACAGCTAAGCCACCTATGTGCACTGGTAGCATCAGTTTATCCTATGCTACTCTAGGTCACTCTCTGTTCCACAGGAAGTCCCTCATACAAGTCTACAAACTAGTCATGTCAGGACCCAGTGGGCGTGACCAGAAAGACTGACCTAAATACAACAGATGTGGAAGCATATGCTAATTGAGAACCTGAACTCGATTAGGGTCCAGATGTAATACTCTCCACTTTAATCAATGATTCTAAATCTCTGTTTTATTATAGCAAGAGTATGACTGTTCCACAGAGGCCCTGTAAGTCTTACATAACCATACTCCAAGATATTTGAGTTTATCCTTGGCTTAAATGTTATACTGAGTCTCCAGAAAGCCCTCTGATTGAGGGAAATATGAAAATTAGGTACTCACCACAATGAAGAATCCATGTTGTCTTCTTTTTGTCTGGATCAATCAATGGGTTATTGAATCTGACTGGAGATGACCTCAGCACCTTTTAGAAGCAGTGGATTCAGTCCTCTGACACCTCCCCATACTCCCTCTTTTCCTCCAAAACACCTCAGATCGAATTTGCCTACTCATCCATTATCAAATTTTCATTACCTAATAAAAGGAAATACCTGATAATCTATACTAGGACATGACCTAGAGAAATTGCAATCAACTAAGGTTGTATAAGACAAGGTTCCTGGTTAGGTCCATTCAATCAAAGAGGAGGCCCAGGTAAGAACTCTGGAAGGGGAAGGAGAGAGGGATGTTGAACCAGATGAAAAGAAAACAACACAGATGTGCATAACTTTCATATCTGATGTCTTTTTTTTTTGTCTAAGTCAACCTTTGGGACAGATTCTCTTGCTACCAAAATTCCCTAAAGAATGTTGGCACCATAAGATGTATGATACCTTGATTGTACATCCAGCTTGCAATGAGATTTTAATGTGTGGACCAGTGACCAGGTTGATGCAGCACAAATGTTGTTGACAGGAATTCGACACATAAAGGCAGTAAAAGTAACAACAGACTTTGTTGAATGAGCTCTTTGTTTCTTGGTTAAAGAAATACCCAATTTTCATATACAAAAGCTACACAATCTGAAAGCTACTTTGACAGTTTGACTTTAGATACACTCTGGCCTAACTTGGCTTTAGGGAGAGCTACAAAGCTGATCAGAGCTTCTAAAATCTGTAGCCTTCTGGTGAAAAAATCTAAGTTGTCTGTAAACATCTAATAAATGCAGGGTGTACACTTGTTTATTAGAAAATCTTGGAAAGAATAATGGAAAATTAATGGTTTGATTAAGGTTATTTCAGATGCCACTTTTGGGATGAACATAATATTTGTTCTCAAAGAACCCCTATCCTTATGGAAGATCAAGTTAGGGGATTTACAGGAATGTGTGTGCAACTCTGAGATCCTTCTCACCAAAGTTATTGCCACCAGGAAGATGGTCTTCCAAGAAAGATATTCTGCTGCAGCTGCAGGCTTGAAGGGAGGTTTTATTAATGCTTGTTGTATCTCATGGAGGGACTGGATCCCTTATAAGATATCCCAATAAGAAAAGTCTTTTCAGAAAGGCAATCAAAATCTTTAGTGAAGCTATAGCAGTCAGATTGTGTCCAATATAGCAATTGAAAATAGCCACTAATTGCACCTTGATTATTGAAAAGCTTTTTGAAAAAGATCTGACAAACAGTATAGAATACAAGAGAGAGGAGTTAAAAATGGATCTATCCCTTTAGAGGATGCCCAGATTGAAAACCTCATCCATTTGCTAAGGAAACTTTTCTGGTACTTGATTTTTGTGAAGCTGACAAAATAAAAATCACCTGAGTGGAAAGCCTGGCATCTCTGGCCACCGGTAAAATTGGAGGAACCATGCAGTTAGCTTCAGTGTCTCTGGGTCCGGGAGGGCTGTAGGGATGGGTTAGTCAGAAGATTTGGATGGTAGTCCAACATCCAGGAGGATGTACTACATAAGGTCAGAAGAAGGGGAACCAACTTACTTGGGCCAAAAAGGAGAAATGAGGGTTACCTTAGCCTTGTACCGTCTTGCATTTTGAATAAACGTTGTTATTAGGAGATAGGGGGAAAGCATATAAGAGACCCGGGGGCCAACTGTGGACTACAGAGTGTCTTAGTGACTGCCCCTGTGGAATGATTAGGGCAAAGTAGCTACTGCATTTGCTGTTTAGGAAAGAAGAAAAAAGATCTTAGCATGACTGACCCCAATAGCTGAAGATTTGATTTGCTATTGCTTGATTGAGGGACCAGTCATGGGGTAGAAGGATGTATCTGCTCAATTTGTCTTTTAATACACTGGAAGTCCCTGGAATATGCATTGCTGTGAGAAAGCAATGGGAAGACATTGCTCATTGCCAAACTCTTGTGGCCTCCTGGCACAAAGGACATGAATGGGTTTTGCCTTGCTTGTTGAGTACCAGACCACTGCCACGTTGTCCCTCTATACAAAGATCACACCCTTGGGGAGAGAGTCCTGGAAAGCCAGCAACACTAGGAGAACTGCTGTCATCTCCAGGACACTGATGTGGAGACTAGCCTCCATGTTTGATCATGAAACTGCCATCATCCTGCCTTCAAAATGGCATCTCTCCCCAGGACAGCAGCATATGTGGTTACTATGGCTATACAGGGGAACAAAGAGAAAAGGGACAATCTTCCAGGAGAGCTGTCAAAGTCAAGCACTATCTGGTGTGAGATCTATAAATGGGTGTTAGATCAATTTGAGCATGAAGAGGATGCAAAATCTGGTACCATTGTACAGAAAGGGTCCATTGAGGAGCTCTCCTGTGTTATTTGGATAGGAGAACCAATGTTACTGTTGAAGCCATCAGCCCTAGTAATTGAAAAATAAGTCTTGCAGGGGCAAGGAGTGTTGGAGAACTTGAAACACTACCTAATGCAGAGGTGCAATCCTGGACTCTGGGAGGATGGCTATCCGATTGCTTGTATTCAGGTGGCATCAGATGAACTCTGTTTGTTGTGTGGGTGTCAACTGGAACTTTGCTTGATTGACTATGATTCCCAATTCCTGAAGAAGATGGAGCAAGAAGTATTGCTGCTAGACAAGAAGATCCCTTATTTGGATGGTGAGGAGCCAATCACCCAAATATGGGAACATCCAGAACCCTAGAAGTCTGAGATGTGATGCAACCACTGCCATGCATCTGGTGAACACCTAGGGGGCTGTAGTGATACCAAAAGTCAGTGCCCTAAAATGGAAGGGATAAGCTCCCAAATGGAAATGGAGAAATCTCCTGGATTCCCTCACTACCTTGACATGGTAGCAGGCATCCCGGAGATCTACAGAGGAGATAGTCATCCTTCCTCAGAAGAAGTAAAATGGACTGAACTGTGACAATCCTGAACTTTGCCTGTTTTACACTCTAATAGAGATGACTGAGGTCCAAAATTGGCCTTCATTCCCGTCTTTTTTGGAACTAAAAAGAACCTGTAGCAGATTCCAGATTTCAACTGGTCTAGAGGGACTTAATGAATTAGTCTTTTTTTCCAACAGCTTTAAGATGTTTGATGCTGCAGATTCCAGCTGATCACATGGCAATCCTTCTTTTCTTTAGAGGAGGGGAAACAAAGGGAATAATGTAGCCTCAAGTGATTATCCTCCACACCCAGCTATCTAGTGTGACGGCCAGCCAGGTTTGAAGATGCAGGGATTAGTGGCTCCAGCTGCTTTCAGTGTGCAGCAGTCAAGCAATCATTCAGGGATGCTTGAAGGATTTCTCAGTAAAAGGACCAAGAAATCCCTGATTCTGTGGTCCGGTTCTGCCCTTAGGGCAATGTCCATTGAAATTACCTCTCCCTGCCTGGTAAGGACCCATCTGCTGGAGTGTCCAGGTTAAACCCCTGAGATTTTCTGAACCACATATTTTTACCACCCCTCTGGTTCCTACAATAAAAATTTAGCCAGGTTACAGGTTCCACAGTGTGATTCCATAAACCTCTTGCATTAGAGGCACATGGGATACACACAAATGCCCCCTTAAGGACATCAGCTGTTTCAACTATATGGCAATTCTAAATGCCCATGACTTTTTTCTTTTTAAGTCTGTAATGGACAAATTCAGGCCAATAAAGCCAAATCTCACTAGCTGTAGACATGCATGTTTCAGCCTTCTTACGACCTCATCAACATATAAGTTGACTGTTTGGCTAACCTTTAGAAACATAGGGTTGTCGTACCTAGCTAATGTCCATAACCATTAGGGTGTCTGCACAATATCCCAACTAACAAAATAAACAATGAGTAAATATGTCACACAGACAAACCAATCAGTAAAAACTACAAGAAAAATATAGCCAAGCTAGAGTTTCCACTGTGTGATTCCTTAAACCTCTTGTATTAGAGGCACATGGGATATATGCTAATGACCCCTTAAGGGCATCAGGTGTTTCAGCTATATGGCAGTTCTGAATGCCCAAGACTTTTTTCTTTTTAAGTCTGTTATGGATACATTTAGGCCAGTAAAGACAAACCCCCTCTGGTTCCTGGAAAAGGAGTAGAGAAGCAGATTCTAATGGTAGAAAGGGTCTTATGATCTTGCTGACTCCATGTGAGCGTTTCTTTAACCTTTGGTCGAAATAGTGTCAAACCATCACAAGGGGTGTTAAGAGAGGATGTCTTGAAGCTTTCTGCAAAGTCACACAATCACATTCAGGCGTGCTGGTGGATGGCTATGTCGGTTACTGCTACTTTCACTGTAACATTAACTTCATTAGAAAGCAGACATATGGATATGCTGGACATCGACTGTAAGGTAGACAGCTAGGACTCTACTATTTCTTAGGCGTCTGTCAGTAAGTTACCTGAGAGAGACTTGGTGAGTTCCTTAGTCAAGTCAAGTTCCTTTGGAAATGAGGCACGTAAGCAAGGTAGTTCAGCGCTCTGAATGTGATAGCAACTGGAGCATACACCCATATTAGTAAGCATTAGGCATTTCTGTAGTATCTAAGTAGGTTTCTATTAGTATCAATGTATCTTGGCCTAGCAGCTGTGTGGCAGGGAAGTAAATTTAAGCAATAAATACTAAATGTGGAAGATTTTTCCCAAAAAGGAACTCATCTGCCAAGCAATGGAACAGCACAAGACTACTGATCTTTGAGAGCCTGCAAAGGAGAGGTCTCTTCAGCAGCAGGAAAGCTCTAAAGGAAGTCAGTCTTTTTAGTCAGCTCAGCTCAAGCAGCCTAGAAGGTGCCCAGAAGCTTTGAAAGCTGACCGGCTATTATAGCCTTGGCAGGATATAGCTCATATAGCTTAGGTTACTACAACAATGATCAATGTGATGAGCATCTATAGTTAATCACTTAATCACGTTATGCCATGCAAACTGGCAGTACACATTAAACCACAGTCTGTCCTTTGTTGCTTTGCATAGAAGCTTTATCAGAAGTGATCCCAAGAGGATCCAGCCCCTGATAATTTTTGAGGTGAGCTGCTCTGTCTACCACTGTTGGAGTTCAGCTATCAGGTCTGGGCCTCCAGTTCACACAAGAGAGTTCTTGTGTATCCCAGAAGGTCTACAAACACTCTGTGCAGCACACAAAAATGATATGGCATTAGGAACATGCATATTACTACACAAATGTTTCACACTACAGAATAAAATCTGCATCTTAATCACTGAACCCATAAATTCTACTTATTCATTTTTTCCTAAAGCAATTTGAATTGTTTCGTCCCACAATTCCCTATGCTTATGCATATCACCCATCACTGTCTATAGTCAGAATGACACAACCTGCCACTGTGCCCTTAGTGTGGACTTTAACAAAAATTCATGACATACATAGGTTCATCTTCCTGCCTGTTCCAACCATTTTAATAACTTTAGTTAGGTTGCCTTATATCTGCCCCCATCATTCAACCCATTAGTCTAGTTCAGTCAATGAGATCCATAATATACAGTGGCTCTGTCACCTTCATTAAATATTTAACTATGTGCCTGTATTAACCGTTTCCCTCATTAACTCTCATGCCTGCCTGAATAATCCCACAGTTATTTAACTCAAGAGCATACATCACAACAGCAGCATCTCATCCTTGCTATTTAAAGATGGTGGGAGCCTCTCTAACTATGCTGTTTATTGATCATTTACTTCCTAAAATAAAACTTTCAATATAAATACATCCAGGAAAAAATAAATAAATCTATAAGTTTTACCTGCAGTTATAAAGTCAGATATGTCTTTCCGTACAATTTCCAGTCATTAATTCAACTCACACTATTTCATTGTGGTTCCATATTCCCTAATTACTAAACTCTTCTCTTACTCAAAATGGTCATAGCAATGCACATAGCATTTGTAATAAGCTTTGTGACCTTCATAGCTGGACTAGTCACTAAACTCCTAATATTCTAACCATTATAGAATACTGGCTGTGCCTATGTATTATGAATTTGAAAATCTTGCTTTCAGGCTATAATATGTTCAGGGAACACAGGATAAATAAAACTGATGGCACAGTCATCATCATTTACTGTGACTTCAAAGCATGCATTAGTGATAATTTGAAAACACGGCATACCACTCACAGAATTATTATTTACAAAAGTTAACAGAATAAATCTTCATCTTCACTTATGTATATGTTCACAAATGTTCATAGACTAAGCCCCATTATGACAATAAAATGCACTGGCTCTCACTTCACAATAAGAATAACCTCAATGTTTTGAGACCCCTAACAGTGGCTGAAAGGATTCCCCAAAATAAATCTCTCCGCCATTATATTCTACAACTTTTCGTAATTCTATCACCAGCTAAACGTCCAATACAGTGTAGAGGAGTAATGGCGAACCTTTTGGGCTTGGTGTGTCAAAAATTTGGAAAATGCCTATCTTGATTCTGCTGGCGTGTCCCTCTGTGAACAAAAGAGAAACATTTCTTTACATATTCATTTATTTAAAAAAACACAGTCCAATCATGCGTGCGTGTGTGTTATACTCCTTTTAAAAGTAATTTTGATTTGAACTTCAAAAGTATGGAACACACTGCATTTGATTTGATTATCAATTAATGACTTTTTTTCTTGCTGAGTTTTAATAAATAAGTGCAGGGTCACATATTTCTTGTATTTTTGTTCATTCAGTTTCTTTGGTAACACGGGTGTTGGTGAACGCTAGTGTGTCACCCAAAACATTGTGACGTGTCATAGGTTTGCCATCACTGGTGTAGAGGAAAATAAGCCAGTGCTAAATAGTGATAAAAAAGAAAACTATAAACGCCAGCTACATAGTTTATTAAAGTGATATTGGTTCTTAGTTGTTGTTTGTAGTTTTTGTTTTTATCGCTATTTATCAGTGACTTACTGTCCTCTATGCTGTATTGCAAGTTTAGTTTGTGATTGTTGTTTTTTACGTACTTGTGCTTGTATTTGATAACTTTCCATAATTACTAAAGAATAAATAACATGAATTGGGCCCTCATGACTGCACTCGTCACTATAATAGCATAGATGATAGGAAACAAGATTAATGACCACTTTCCTACTGCTGACACTGATTTTCTATCCCTGTGAATGAAAACATATTCATTTAGTACTATTTCATCTCAGTGTCAAACTTTTTGATATGAACCCAGCTACTGCTGCAGAAAACTTTAATACTATACTTCTTTCTATGCTCTACAACAACGAGACCTCTGTCCATACCTACTTTGGATAAAGTAAGAAATCAAGGCTCTAATGATGCAAATAACCATGACAGGAATAAGCCACAACAGGCTCAAAACACTTAAAGCCCGAGCTTTTTTTCTGACAAGCTAGAAATAATATCAAAAATATATTTAGAGACAGGAGAAATATTTTAGTCATCAAATGGAAAACCTTCAAACCCAAAACATTTGTCAAGGACCCAACATGCTGCTTAACCTAAGAGAAGACTAATCAATACAGTTCTTTCCATCACTCAGTTCCTTTGGACATGGCCATCCAGTTCAGTAAGTTCTTTGTAAATATTATTCCAATTACCCACCCAGGTAGACTGCGGTGGTGGTGCTGCGGTAGCGTTGTCGCATCACAGTAAGACGTTGTCCTGTTCAATTCTCAGCTAGAGCCTCTTCTGTGTGGAGACATGCGTGAATGGGCGTACCTTCGTTGAAGGTTGTGCGTCAGGGTCGGCAACTCGGCACATAAAAATCTACTGCCAATCATTAGCGGACCGGAGTTCCGCTGTGGCGACCCCTAACTGGGAAAAGCCGAAAGACACAACAACCCACCCAGGTAATTCTGGTAATCATGTTCATGAACTCCCTTACCCTCTAACAGACACAGGGCATGGGTCCTGTCATGTCAAGAGGCTTAAGGAATAACACAGACAAAAGATGTAATCTAAATTCTCCAACTGTCTCACCCTACTATCAGTTTCAGGCACTTCATCTCCATCACCTCTAGCTTCCTTAGTTGCTCTGTCTTCAAAGGTGATGTTTCTGCACTATATACAAGTAGTGGTCGCACCACTGTTTTGTACATTTGTGGCATTATTCTGTCATACACTGGTAACTCTCTGACAACTGGCTGCAGCACTTCTGATTCTAGCTTTGACTGGCTCATTCAGACTTCCCTTTTCCTCCTCATCCTTCCCACATACCTGAAGCTGTTGATTTGTTCCACTATTTTCCCATTCTATCCCAATTTTCAGCTTCTTCTGATTCCATTTGCTGCTAAGACCAATGTCTTGTCTGTACTTCATTTCATCCCATGCGCCTTCAGTTCTGCATTCCACTTCCCTATCATTTGATGAAGTTCCTATTCAAGTCTGCTTGTAAGGCCGCATCATCTGCATACAGTGTCTTTGTTGTCTGTCCCTTCCGACTTGTTTGCTAAAGTAGTCCTTCACCAGTATGAACAGCAGTGGTCTGAAAGCTAAACCCTGATGAACACACACACACACTCTCTCTCACTGGGGACCCTTCTGGGAGTCTGAACATTGTACTTTTGTCAGAGGGTCTTCTACAAAGCTTGCACTATTTCTAGAAATATTTCTGGGACTCTGAACCATTGCAGGATTGCCCAAATCAGCTTTCTTGGGACCATGACCATATGCTTTCTCTAAGTCTATGAATGCCTTGTTGGACTATTTCCTCATCTCCAACTTCTTCACTATATGTTTCACTGCAAACATCAGGTTGGCTGTGCTGTATCCTGATCTGAATCCAAACTGCTCATCTCCAATCTTACTTTCATCTGCTCTGCAAAATTATTTATCAATCACCCTCTCCAGCACTTGCATGCAGGGTGACATGAGTTGGACTCTACTATACTGGCCACTGTTACAAATCTCCCCTTTGTTCTTCTGCACTGGCACTAGACTGCTTACTTTCCAGTCATCTGGGATATACCTTTCTCTTTATACTGCTACGAGCACCCTCAGAAGCCATTTCTCCCCTATATCACACAACACCTTTATCATACCTGCTGTGACTTCATCTGAACCTGTTGCTTTCACTGACTTCATTTTCCTTAGTGCTTCTCTTACTTCTTCTTTTAAGGTGTTTTTTTTTAACTTTTTTAAAAAACACATATAAATCACTCCTTTTATACAATTTGTTATTACAATTAAACAATTAATTATTCAATCAAATTAAAACTTTCCAATTACAGGAAATATTCATACCATCAGGATTTAAAGCGCCAAACTTTAAAATAAGTAAAGCTTTCTTATATAGAAGCTTACTTTTAACATCATAATAACTACTTTTCTCTATATGCTCTAAATTGAAAATTGAAAATATTCTATGGGAAGAAAATATGTTCTGGTTACTAACTGATGCTATAAGTCTTTATACTAGTATTAAACATAAATATGGTTTAGAAGCATTAAAATATGCACTGGATGATAGTCTGGTATCTATATACATTGTAGAGTTAATAGATTTTTGTTTAAAAGTAATTTTTTTTTTAATTTAATGGTAATTTATATTATCAGTTACAAGGTACAGCCATGGGTGCTCCATATGCACCCATGTATGCAAACATTATGATGGGTTTATTGGAAAATGAATACTTGCATAGAGATTTTTTTTACCAAGTATGTCCTTTGTTACTACAGACACATAGATGATCTTATGTTTCTATGTAAAAGGGGTAGAAATCAAGTGGATATATTTATGGAGAAAGTGAATAAGAACAGGTTTGGTCTGATGGTTGAAATTTCAGCCTGTGGTCAACAGGTAGTTTTCTTAGACCTAAATCTTAAAGGAGCAGACGGTGGAATGATTTCCACCTGTATACATAGGAAATTTCAGGACACAAATAATTTTCTCCAGGGTTCTAGTTTCCATCCCCCACATTTATTAAAGTAATTACCCTATGGGGACTTTATGAGAATAAAACATTTGTACAATATTGATAAAGATCTGGATATAGAGTATAATAAAACCCTAGCAATGTTTATAAATAGGGATTATGAGGAACATATTGTAAGGGAAGCACTTGAGAGGGTTAAGATGACAAGATATATAATAGAATTGTCAATACAAAAAATATACAATCCCCTAAGGAACAAAAGCAAACGTATGTGGTGACATATGATTTGTTGAGTGATAGGGTTGTTCCAATTATTAAGCAATATTGGGGGTATCTTTTGAAATTTAAGGAATTTGCTGATTTATGCCCTAAACCAATACTCTCTTTTAAAAAGGGACATAGTATAAAAGACAGGTTAGTACATAGTAAATTTCATATACCAACTGTTATCATACCAAATGGTGTATATGCCTTAGATACCACTCATTGTGGAAAATGCATTTCTTGTCAGTATGTTACACTGAATTTTCAATATATTAATGGACGGAAAGTTAAAGTGTTATCAAACTTCTGCTGTGCTACTGAATGTGTTATATATGCATTAAAGTGCCCATGCAACAAGTTTTATATAGGGGAAAGCAAAAGGGCTTTCAAGTCTCGTTTACAAGAACACATTAGAGATATAAAAAATTGTAAATATGAAAGCCCAGTTGCACAACATTTTTTAAAATACCATAATGGGAATACTGAAGGTTTACAGGGCACTATTTTAGAGCATATAGAGAAAAGTAATTATTATGATGTTAAAAGTAAGCTTCTATATAAGGAAGCTTTACTTATTTTAAAGTTTGGCACATTAAATCCTGATGGTATGAATATTTCCTGTAATTGAAAAGTTTTAATTTGACTGAATAATTAACTGTTTAATTGTAATAACAAATTGTATAAAAGGAGCGATTTATATGTGTTTTTGATTCCACTGAAGGCAGTATATGCCGAGGCGCTAGAACGTATTAAATTTGTTTATTCCTGGACTGGATTGTTGTCTTTGCCTATTCTGTGTTTGCAGTTTTTGTGGTTTACAATTTTTGTCTTTTTGTCTTTTCGTGTTTCCATGTCCAGTGATTCATTGCTTGACCTGCCAAGAATATTCAGGCATGAACAAGGAGAATCTTCTCAGCGGAGCATTACACAGTATACTGTCCATATGAATGGACAAACTGACAATAGAGGCTTGTCATCTCAAGAACTGGAAGGTATGAAACCTTGGGAGAAATTTTTAGGAATTGAAAGTAAAAGGAGGAGTGGTAATCCTTTATCCTCCATTGGTCAAGGTATGACTAACACATTGTCTGCAGAAATGCAACAATTGTATGATAAACTGGATAGGCTTCTGCATAAAGAATTGTCAGTTCATCTTAACATTTTAAGTTTAAAACATTATTTAGAACTAGAGCTCACACCCCAGGGGTTAAGGGCTTTCAAGAGCCCAATGACTCTGTTTGATGCTGAAGACAAGGAGGATGTTGAATTTCAAAAAAGGTGGGTGTTGGCGGCACATAAGTGTTCTACGGAATGGATTACAATTTTGGTGGAAAGGGATATGTTGAAGCAGCATAGGCTGAAAGATGAAACATCCACCATCTGTGAATTATTGACTAATAATGCTGCCGACAATAAACTTGAACTTTTTTGCATGACACCATCACAGCATTAACAGAATCTGAACAACAAATCCTGGCCATCAAGAAGAAGAAGCTTGTAAGGGACATAGGAGATTACAAGAAAGGTTCTGCCTTTCTATGGAAGATGAATCAGAAAGCACGTTGGAAGAATGTGTGATTTAAAGTCCCTGATGGTGCGGAGAAACCGGAGGGGAGTGTTGGCGTCCATTCGGGTTATGTAGGTGAATCCACTGACAGGGACAGCGACAATGTGGATTATTCTGATTTGCCAGCTGAGCAAGAACCACAGTATATGACCAAAACCTTTCGTGACAACAAAGGAAACTTTAATAATAAAAAAAACCGGGGGAGAGGCTCCTCAGAACCGTACAAGGAAGGCTATGTGCAACAACAAAGAAGAAATGCACATCCGCAGCAACAGCATTCCAGGTACAAGAAATTTAAAAGAACTTGACTTTGAGGGAATGTGGACAATGGATATGCTGTTAATTTATTGGGTTACTCCTTAAATGATTATGAAATTCATGTACTAAACCTGGGTCTTAAATTTGTTCCCACAGTTATACCAAGATTGTATATGATAAAGAAGGACATATTCTGTTTGGTTAGAAAGCTACATTTATTTATTTTTTTTAATACTGATTTGGTTAAAGAAAATGATGACCAATGTATATTGGATAGTTCGATAGATACAGACATGAGTTTTCATTCCTCTTATTCAGAATTAGATAAATTATGTGAAATTAATGCCTATTGTAAGCTAGACACAGATAATGTGCCTTATAAATCACAGTTTATGCCACTGTTTAGGCATGAGGGTGCCCAACAATTCTCTGTTATGGTTAAATATGCAATTGATAATCTTTTTATTGATTTTGAAAAGCATAAAAATCAAGGGAAGTATAACTTAACCAAGAATGAATGGGATGCTTTATGTAAATTGAGCAATAAGAAAGAAATTATTTTTAAACTGGCCGATAAAGGCAATAAGTTGGTTATGCTTCATTATGAACACTACTTAAACATGTGCTGTGAACATCTTAATGACACAAATGTATATAAAGTAGTTAATACTGAGTGTTATTAACAAGCGCTTTTGAATTATAATGAATTATTGATGAAAGGTAATAGACTAGGATATTTTTCAAAAGCTGATATTGAGAAAAAGTTGGACACAACAGGTTGTGAGAGGGCAAAGTACAGTTGTGTACACTTACCATAAATGAAGATGTTCAAGTGTATTCACTGTTGCAGTCATCACATTTGGGTTATCTGCTTGCAGTAGCCCTCAGTCGGTCTGATTATCAAAGTCTTGGGTCCTGCGTCGGTTGCTCTCTCATCTTCCATGACATCAGGTAGTCAGGGGTATAAAGCATGCAGCCGATGCCATTACATCAGTTTTTCTTGCCCCAGATGTCAGGTGCCCCCTAATGGGAAGCAATTAAATATATATACAAGGTTACACCTCCAACAAAAAAAGCAAATACACCAAAAAGCTTTAAGCATAATAAAAGGGAATAGACGTACAGCCAAAAAAAGTCAGGGGGCTGGAGGGAGGGTAACCAGGACTGCAACAGTGAATACACTCGAACATCTACATTTATGGTAAGTGTACACAACTGTACTATGTTCTTTGTGTTTCACTGTTGCAGTCATCACATTTGGGTAGATTCCCAAAGCTAAGGATGGGAGGAGGAAATTAGATAGCATTAGGATCAGCTATAAGGCCCTGCAAGACTGCAGTGGCAAAGCCAGCTCTGGATTTAGAGAAAATTGGAAAATGGTAATGCTTGGTGAAAGTATGTACAGAACTCCAGGTAGCAGCTTCTAGGATGTCACTGGTAGGGACACCTCTGAGAAAGGCTGTAGAGGTAGATGCAGTCCTGGTTGAATGTGGTCTTATCCCCTGTGGGATAGGTTTTCCATGGTGCTTATAGCAGAAATGAATGCAATGGCCTATCCATTTAGAAATGGTTTGCTTTGAAATGGCCTTCCCTTCTGCCCCTGCAGCAAATGCCACCAGCAGCTGTTCAGATTTCCTGAGAGGTTTCGTCCTGTCCAAGTAAAATCTAAGTTGTCTGTGCATTATACGTTTCCCTTTGTTCTGTGGATTAGAAAAGAAGGTTGACAAATTAATGGACTGATTAAGAGCCACACTGGATACTACCTTGGGCATGAAGGAGGGATTGGTCCTGAGGGACACCCTGTCCACATGAAAGATGATGAAAGGCTCCACTGCCATAAGGGCCTGTAATTCAGACACCCTTCTTGCTGAAGTGATGGCTAAAAGGAAGGCTGTTTTCCAAGAAATGAATTTCAACTCTACACTTGCAGCTGGCTCAAAAGGAGGTAGAGTGACGTTTTCCAATATAAAGTTAAGGTCCCAGGCTGGGGTTGGGGCTCTCCTGGGTGGTCTTAAGTTTCTGGCCCATTTGAGGAACAGCTTGAGCAGTGGATGAGAGAAGAGGGGTGGTTCTGTGTTGTAATGAGGTGAAATGGCTGAGGCATGAATTTTGATGGAGGAAAAGGAAAGGCCCTTGTGAAGCATCTCAGTTAAGTATTGAAGAATCTGAGGTAAATTGGGTGCTGCTGTGCCCATCCCCTGAGTTTGGCTCTAGGAACAGAATCTTTTCCATTTTTCAGCATAAGATTTTCTAGAACTAGGCCTCCTGGCCTCCAGAATGACATCCAACACTTGTTTACTGTGGGATGGTAACGGAGAGATCAGGTAATTAGCCAGGCTGCCAGGTTCAAGGTTTGAAGCTGAGGGTGCAGAATCTGGCCCTCCTGCTGGGACAGCAGGGTAAAGGTCTGAGGCAGGTGCCATGGTGCCAGCAGTGACACAGTGTGCAATAGGGGGTACCAGTGCTGGCATGGCCAGTCTGGTGCAATCAGTATCGTCCTTGGTTTGTTCTGTTTGATCTTTAGTAGTACCTTGGAGAGGACAGGCATAGGAGGAAAGTCATAAACTGATAGATTTTTCCAGGTGAAGGACAGGGAATCCACTTTCCAAGCTTGTTTGTGGGGAGTCCTTGTGCAGAATTTGTCCAATTGGTAGTTCTGGGGGAGGCAAACAGGTCTATCTCGGGGATCCCCCATTTGTTTATCAACATGTTGAATGTCTTTGGTTCCAATTTCCACTAGTGTGGGTTCATGAGATTTCTGCTTAGTTCGTCTGCCAGTGCATTTGGCTTTCCTGGCAGGAAATGAGCCTGTAGGTGCAATTGGGAGCTCAAGGCTGTGTTCCACAGATCCATGGCTAGTCTGCAGAGAGGGTATGAGTGGGTTCCCCCCTGCTTGTTTATGTACCACATAACAGTGGTGTTGTCCGTCTTTACCATTAATTGTCCTGGAAGAATAAGAAGTTATGTCTTACCATAATGATCCATGTGAATTGTTCATCTCGCCTTTGTTCTTACACACGGGTTCGGAGCCGATCCTCGGCTCCGAGTCGGCCGCATCACTAGCTCGCATCTTCGAGAAAGCTCGAGGCACAGTAATATCCCATGATCCTCCGGTGCTAACCCTCAGATCTAGTTTGCTATACCAGAAGAATCCCTCTTAGAAATGTGTCTAAAACACTTATGAACAAATACTACAAATTGTCTGAAACCCTACTGCCAGGTAGAGGATAAAAGATGCCATTACTGATGTTAATAACATGTCAACCATACCTAGAAAAGGCTGAAAAGGAATCTAATCGAAAACCGTTCTCCCAGACCGTGGACGGGGATGGAGGGGGGGAATGTAAGAACAAAGGCGAGATGAACAATTCACATGGATCGTTATGGTAAGACATAACTTCTTAATGTGAAATTGTTCAATCTCGCCATTTGTTCTTACACACGGGTAGCGTCCCTAGCTCCTTTTTCCCGGGTGGCTCAAGGGAGAACATTCCTGAGTACAGTGGAACCAAACGTCGCCCTGTCCCTGGAGCTCTTGTCTAGCTTGTAGTGGGCGATAAAGGTATGTGGTTTTGCCCAAGTTGCCGCTGCACAAATGGTATCTAAAGGCAAATGAGCGGTATGGGCTGAAGAGGTAGCAATCGTCCTTGTAGAATGAGCTCTGGGTTTGAAAGGAAGTTGTTGTTTGGATTCAGCATATACGAAATTTATGCAATCTGAGAGCCATTTGGATAAAGTAACCTTCGTTACTGCCTGTCCTTTTCTTTGGTCAGCATATGAGACAAATAGTTGATCCGACTTTCTGTACTCTTTTGTCCTATGTAAGTAAAATCTTAGTTGTCTGTGAACGTCCAACTTGTGCAATGTGTATTCCAGCTTATTGGAATGATTTTTAAAGAAAGTAGGCAGTTCAATAGATTGATTGATGTTCTGAATCGAACAAACCTTCGGAAGAAAAGATGGATTGGTGCACAAGGTTACTCTATCCGGATGAAAAATCATGTACGGGGGTCAGATAGATAGAGCCTGTAACTCTGAAACTCTTCTGGCTGAAGTGATGGCAACCAGGAAAAGTGTTTTCCACGAAAGCAATTTTAACGGAGTTGTGGTTGCTGATTCAAAAGGGGGCAACATGAGTTGTGACAGCATGAGATTAAGATTCCAAGGTGCTATTGGATTACGAAAAGGGGGACGGAGATGAAAAGTACCTTTCATGAAGGCTTTACAAAGCCTGTGAGACATAAGAGAACCGTCCTTACTGCCAGTATGAAAATTGGATATAGCGGCCAGTTGAACCCTTATAGTGGATGTTGATGTGCCTTCTTGAAAAAGTGAGGAAAGGAAATCTAGTATCTTGTGTACTGGGGCCCCGAATGGATCTATACCTTGTTTGGAGGCCCAGTGCACAAAACGGTTCCATTTGCTGATGTACAATTTTCTTGTAGATGGTTTGTGAGAAGATACAATAATTTGTTGTACTGCAGGAGATAGTAACTCCGACCTGGCTAAGATGGGAAGCGGAGCAGCCAAGCTGTCAGTTTGAGGGACTTGAGGAAGGTGTGAGGAACTCCCGGCAGTGTGTCAACAGATCTGGCTCCGGGTCCAGAATCCATGGTTCCTCCACTTGATGGGATTGAAGGAAGGGAAACCAGATTTGTCGAGGCCAGAATGGGGCTATCAGTATTATGGTCCTGTCCAGACGTTTGGCTTTCTGCAAAAACCTGGGAATTAATGGAACAGGAGGAAAAGCATAAAGGAGACCCGGGGGCCAATCGTATACCAGTGCGTCCCTGGGGACACCCCCTGGAGGGGTAACAGGGCAAAATAGCTTCTGCATTTCGCATTCAAAGGGGATGCAAACAGGTCGCAGCAAGGCTGGCCCCATCTGCGGAAGATCTCTTCCGCCACTTGACGTTTGAGGGATCACTCGTGAGGGAACAGGATGGCTCTGCTCAACCTGTCCGCGATTACGTTGGAAATCCCCGGGATGTGCGTTGCTATCAGAAAGCGTCCAGTGGACTTTGCCCATTGCCAAATTCTGAGGGCCTCTCTGCATAACGGGTAAGATCTGGTTCCCCCTTGCTTGTTTATGTACCAGACCACTGACATGTTGTCTGTCTGAACTGTCACTGTTCCCCGAGGTAAGGACTTGTGAAAGTGTTGCAACGCTAGAAACACTGCCCTCATCTCTAGAACATTGATGTGCAGATTGTACTCCATGTTGGACCATTGACCTTGGACTGTTTGTCCCTGAAAGAATCCTCCCCACCCTATCAGAGAAGCGTCCGTGGTTAGAGTTGCTACCGGACTGGGTAATACAAAGGGTCGTCCTATTGTTAGCTCTTGACTGTGTATCCACCACAAGAGATCCTTCTTGCAATAATTCGTGATCAAGATCTCGTGAGACAGTGGAAGTTGTAGATACGACCATTGGGCGAATAGCATCCATTGAAGGATCCTCATGTGCATTCTGCCTAAAGGAACTACAAGAAGGGATGCTGCCATCAAGCCTAGCACTCTTAATACTTGTCGTGCAGAGACTCTGTTGTTGTGAAGAAGGAGCGAAATTTGGTGCCTGAGGTCTGACACTCTTGATGGGGGGAGAGTAACTTGAGCCAGGGAAGTGTCTAGCTGTGCTCCTATAAATAAGATGCGCTGTGACAGCGATAAGACAGATTTTCCAAAATTCACCGTTATGCCTAGTGAAGAGCAAAGATTGATGGCGTAGTCCCTGGCTTGTAGGAGACGACACTTGATGGTGGCGGAAAGGAGCCAGTCGTCTAGATAAGGAAACACCCGGAATCCCTTTCGTCTCAAGTGAGACGCTACTACTGCCATGCATTTGGTGAACACCCTGGGGGCTAAGGTGAGACCAAAGGGCAGAGCGCGAAACTGGAAATGAATGGCTCCCAGCCAGAAGCGCAAATGATCTCTGGACGCCCTGGCCATTTTGATATGGTAGTATGCATCTTTGAGATCTATAGAGCACATCAAGTCGCCCTTTTGCAGAAAAGGGAGGATTGACCGAAGTGTGACCATCCGGAACTTTTCCTTTTTTACAAAGGTACTTAACTTGCTGAGGTCTAAAATTGGCCTCCAGTCCCCTGTTTTCTTTGGAACTAAAAAGAACCTTGAGTAAGTTCCGGATCCTATTTGGTCCGCTGGGACTGGTTGGATGACTCTGTTTTCGAGCAACCTTCTTATCTCTATGGTTGCTTGGTCTCACAGACTGGGTGGAACATCTGGGAGTTTTTTGGAGTTTGGTGGTATTTTTATGAAGGGAATATCGTAGCCTCTGGTAACTATGCTTTTTACCCAGTAATCTGATGTAAGATTTAGCCAGGCCTCTGGGTATAAAGCCAAGCGACCCCCGACTGCCTCCAGAGTAGGACAGCCGGGCCTGCACTCAGGAGTGCTGGAAGGGTTTTCCAGAGAAGGTCTCTCTGTCACCCTGATTTTGCGGACCCCCTCTGCCGGCTGGGCGGCGTCTTCCATTTCTTCCCCTCCTCTGCCTCTGGAGGCGTCACTGGGTGTGTTGAAAAGATCCCTGAGTCTTTCGGAACCACATCTTTCCTCCTCGTTGCCCTTTAGGGTAGGGTCTAGATGGAACGGAAAAACGGACCCCTACGGCAGACAGGGTCTTCCCTTCTTGCTCACACCTCGTGAGAGTCTCCTTTACTTTGGGCCCAAACAGGGAGGCACAATCAAAGGGGGCATTGGCAAAGGAAGACTTAAAGGCTTCCGCAAAGGAGCATAAGCGCAACCAGGATTGTCTTCTCAGTGCAATCGCTGAAGCTGCCGCTCTACTCGATCCTTCGGCTGCGTATGAAATCAGCCTCATGGACAAGTTGACTATGGAATTTAGGGTGTTAAGTTGCGCTGTCACTTTCTCGGCGACAGCAGCATCTGTGTGTCCCTGAAGAGTATCTCCTAATTCCTTAATGAGATCTCTTTGTAAACGTGTAAAATGTGTAAGGTAGTTGAGCGATCGGATGGAAAAAGTCGCCGAACTAAATATGCGCTTCCCATATCTGTCCATTGTCCTAGAATCCTTATTAGGAGGATGGACAGAGGAAGATGATTCAGACATCTCTTTCTTAGTGGCCGCCGCCACCACCATAGTGTCTACGGGAACTCCTTTTGTAAGATAGGCTTTATCTTGGGGAGCTGTCATGTATTTGTTGGGTTTACGCGGGACTGGTTCCACTGTATCAGGTGTTTCCCAAGCCCTCCGAGCTACTAGATCCATGAGATCGTCAAAGGGAGGAGTCACCCAGGAGGTAGAAGGTTGAGTCCCAAATGCCTTGAGTAAAACTGATTCATCCGCAGAAGGGGTAAGGGTTTGCCAGTCCCCTCTTTGCTTCAGGATTTCTAAAATGCCTGCAAAAGAGACATCCTCAGAGGTGGACCATGGGGACCCTTCTGTTTCATCTAAATCAGTATCAGATGTAAGAGATTCCTGTGGGGAATCTATGTGCCTCCTCTTGCACAGTCGTTTCCTCAGAACATCCTCAGTGGGTGCTTCTGGGGATACATCTGAGGAACCAGAGTCTCCCTGTGGGGACTTCTGAGGCATTGGGTCTCAACGCTTGGTAGGTACCGAAGGCACAGAAGCAGAACGCGGACCTTTTGGGGAAGGAGATAAAGAAGCCGATGAAGTAAGTGTCTGATCCGACAAGACCTTCCTCAAGATGTCAAAGGCACCGGTACCCCGACCCAAAGATCCGACCCGATCCGAAGAAGGAGGTCGTTTCTCCGGAATCGGAACCACGGGCTCCGACACCGAGGACGGATCCGAACTGATCTGAGCCGAGGCACTGAGAGGAAGAGTCGGAACCGAAATCTCGGTTCGACTATCCCCCCCGGAACCCAGGAAAGATGTTCAGCTCCGAGACTCTCCGGCTGGTTCCGAAGGAGTCGAGGTCAACGGAGCCAATAGCACTACTGGAGGCTTCGGCACCAAGGGCTCTACAATCATCGGTTCTTCGACTCCTAACACCGATGACTCGACGGGTCTCGGAGGAGGAAGTGTCGAGGGAACTGGAATAGCTTCGAGTTTCAAAACCAACTGGGACGAAACCTCGAGTAATTTTGACAAAGCCGAGTTCTCCATAAGCTTCTGTACCACTCGCTCCACATCGGAGTCGGAAAGTGGCCTCGAAGAACGGGTCGAAGGGATCGAAGCCGTCACCGAGCGAAGGATAGTAGACGGTGGTACCTCTGATACCGGCTCCAAGACCTGAGCCTCGTGCAGAGATAAGGTCTCGACACCCGGCACCGAAGTCATAGGAGCCGGTGTCCGAATTTGAAAAGAGGTGCTCGGAGCCGATGACTTGGGCTCCGACACTCTTGAAGACTTCGACCCCTTCGAAGACTTCGAAACCTGTTCAGCCTTGTCCAGGGCCTCTTGAAACTCAGGTTTAATTAAACCTCTGTCCACCAACTTCCTGCGTCTTTCCAGCATGACCCTCCCACTAAAGGAATGACAGATGGAACAGTCTTCCTGCAAGTGGAGAGGGCCAAGACAGTAGACGCAGGATGAATGGTTGTCAGTAATGGACATCTTCTGTCCACACTGACACCTTTTAAATCCACTCTTAGTCTTTTCTGACATTGTACTAGAAAAAAAGACAGTACTATATAGAAAAATTTTTAACTACAATATCAAAGATATAAGTATATATATATATATATATATATATATATATATAAATGTATAAAAAACACACCACAGCACACTGAGATATATGTATATATATTTTTAAAAGAAAAAATAAAATAGAAAAAGTTAACTTTCTATTTAAATACTGTAAGCTCTTACAGACAAAAAATGGTCTAGGCCCTTACTAATAATTTTAAAGGTAACAAACTACCTAAACTAGTTCACACAACTACTACATATATGAAGCTATCAATTATTAAGATAAAGATTATAAGAATATAAAAAAATATCTATCTTTAACAAGAAAAAACAGTAAAAATTGTACTGGCCCGAGCCTCTCGATGTGATCTGCTGCTAACGGCAAACTAGATCTGAGGGTTAGCACAGGAGGATCATGGGATATTACTGTGCCTCGAGCTTTCTCGAAGATGCGAGCTAGTGATGCGGCTGACTCGCAGCCGAGGATCGGCTCCGAACCCGTGTGTAAGAACAAACGGTGAGATTGAACAATTTCACATTGTGGTCCTTGAAGGCTGTCAGAGCATTCTGTACAGCTAACATTTCTTTTTGATTGATATGCAGGTGCATTTGACTTGGGTTCCATTTGCCCTGAATGCACTTCCCTGCCAAGTGAGCCCCCCATGCATAGTCTGATGCGTCTGTTAGGGTTTGGGCAACAGGGGGTAGAGTGAATGTCAGTCCCCTGTTTTGGTGGCAGGCCTCTGCCCACCAAAGGAACTCTAACTGTAGGCAAGGTATGATAGGAATCACTGCTTCTAGGTCCTGAGAATGTTGACAACATAGGCTTTTTAGATACCATTGTAGTTTTATCATATGCAGCCTTGCATATGGAATTAGGAGAATGCAGGAGGCCATGAACCCAAAGGCTTGCAGTATTTGTCTTGCAGATAGTAGGGTCTTTGTGGCTATTAGTTTGAAGTAAGCTGTCAAATGAACTTGTTTCTCTGGTGTGAGGAAAGCCATCTGGGAAGTTGTGTTCAAGCTTGCTCCAAGGAATACAATTTATTGGCAGGGTACAAGATGTGATTTCTTTTCATTTATGGTATACCCCAGAGAAATTAGCACCTTTTGTACAAACGCCAGATGATTCAACAGTATGTCCTGGCTTTCTGCCTGAATTAGGCAATCGTCCAGGTATGTGTATATTTGAATATTTCTTTGCCTGCAAAATGCAATGACTGGAGATAGGCACTTTGTGAATACCCTGGGTGCAGTAGATAAGCCAAAGGGCAGTGCAGAGAACTGATATTGCATGAAGCCTGCTTTGAAGCGTAGGTATCTTCTGCAAGATTCCCTGATTGGGATGTGCAGGTAGGCTTCCTTTAAATCCAGTGTTGCCAACAAGGCATCCTTGCATAGCATAGGAAGCAACTGGTGAAGAGTTAACATCTTGAATTTTGGGATCACCAAAAAAGTGTTTGGGATGGAGAGATACAGGATAGGATGCCAGGAATTGTCTTTTCTGGGCACCAGGAAAGGTCTTGAGTAGAAACCTTGTCCCCTTTCAAACCATTTGGGGTTGGTAAAGTGTGGAAGTGGAATTTGTATCCTTTGGAAACTATATTTAAAACCCATTTGTCCTGGGTAATGAGTTCCCAGTTTTTTGCCTGCAGAGCAATCTTTCCCCCTAAAGGAGCAGTCAGTTGAGAAGGACTTGGAAGTTTTAAAGTTAAGTCATTAAGAAAGTTTACCATAGGGGGGAGTCTTACTACTCCCTGCTTTGGAAGTGGGAGCCCCCCACTGCTTAGTCCTGTGCGTACCTTGTGACTGAAGCCTGGGTGTTCTGCTGGTTCTGGGTTTGGACTGAGAAGGCCTGGAAGAGGCAGGAAAGGATCAATTCTTAGAGGGCCAATGCCTACTAAATCTTGGAGGCTGTACTTGTAGGAAATCTTTAACAGTTTGCATAGATTTAGCTTTTTCCTCCATCTTTTTAAGTACTACTTCTGCTTTGTTGCCAAATAGACGATCCTGGTTTAAGGGAGCGTCCAGCAATTTAGCTTTAACATGATCTGGCAAAGATTGCTCCTTAAGCCAAGCATGCCTTCTAAGTACAGACCCAGTGACAACAGCCATGCAAGATGCCTCTAGTGAATCAAAACCAATTGCAAAGTATGTTTTCCAACTTGTTCAGCAGAATGCATTAAATCCTTATTTTCAGCACAGTCAGGAATCAACATCATGTTCTGTTTAAGCAATCCAATAATATGCTGCTGATACTTTAACATATGGAACCGGTAGTTTAAGGCCCTAATGGCCAATGTTGCAGAAGTGTATACCTTCTTACCCCATCTATCCAGCGCCCTGGAATGTATATCAGAGGGGGTAGGATTTTTTGGCAGTAGTAGCCTTAATGCCCTTGGGTCCCTGTGAAATGGTCTCAGGATCCGCAGTAGGATTTTTAAAGAGGAACTTGTGAGAGTCAGGAACCCTGTAATATCTATCTGGTTTTCAGGGAGCAGGAGGTAATGAGTCAGGGGCCAAGCTAGATTCCGAAAAGGCATCATCAACAATGTCCAGTACAGGGGGGATAGCTAAAGGCCTGTGTTGGGGCAGGAGTAAGAAATCCCAAAGCCTCTTTTTAGAATCAGAGTAATCCTGGCTTTCCCAGCTCTCCCTAAGAGTATGCAAGGTTTCACCAAAAGAGAAATCCTCTGGAGGGGAAGCAGAGGGAATAGAGTCCTCTGCATCAGAATCCTCATAGGTAGATAAGGGTAAACCTTGGTCATCAGAGGAAACAGAAAATTCAGAATCTTGATCAGAAGAATCATAAGCAAATTCGGTCCTAGGTCTCTGAGAGGGGAAAGGTTGGCTTCCCCTGATTAAAGTAATAAGGTCTTCAGCCATTCTTATCATTTGTTTTTTAGGCATAGAGGCCTGACCATGCGGTCTGGGCATCGGTTTTCTAGGCATGGATCGAGTTTTAGGCCTTGAAGAAGAAGATGGCATCGATTTAATATGCAAGTCAGTAGGCCTGAATACACCCTGAGAAGGCGGTGCCTGCACAGCGGCTCCGGACCCATCCAAGGTAGAGACATCCGCAGGTTCCATGGTCGAAGAAGCATCTCGCAGCATGCCGGACTCCGAATGGGTCTCAGTAGAGGCCTGCGAATCTGAAGTAGTGGGTATCAGGGGCTGCAAAAGCGCCTCACTGAGTACTGATGAACTGGCGACTAGCTTAGGAGAAGCGTCGTCGGCAGCTTTGGACCTAGGCGGCCTGTCTCTGTCTTTATCTTTGCATTTTTTCGGAATGTCGGTAGTCAGGTGGCTTACCAAAGCCATATCTGGGTAATTGAATCGAGTACCAAAATATTTAGAAGCATAAATATACCAACAACGAATAGTTCACTGTTTAAATAAGGCACAAAACTGACAGCAAGGTACATCGTGGTCAGGGCCTAAGCAAGGAATACAGTACGAATGAAAATCTTTATGAGGTATTTGCTTTCCACAAGAAATACAATTACTGACTTTTACTGACATCAGTTTAGAACAAGAAAAAGTTTCCCCAATGGGGTACTTAGCTTTAGTGGAAGACTTCGGTTCTGAAACTCGAAAACAAAAATTTCACGATTCGGCCGACCGGCACTTGCGAACTGCTTCTGCTTCGGGCACCGCACGGCAAGAAAGACTGATGTAATGGCGTCAGCTGCATGCTTTATACCCCTGACTACCTGTCGTCATGGAAGATGAGACAGCAACCGACGCAGGACCCAAGACTTTGATAATCAGGCCAACTGAGGGTTACTGCAAGCAGATAACCCAAATGTGATGACTGCAACAGTGAAACATGAACATCCTTTTATTGCCTACCAAAGTTACATAAGCATTTAAGTGACCCTCCGGGAAGACCTATAGTGTCAGCATGCAAATATTTTTTGAACAAAATAGGCATTTTGTTATTATTATTTGTTAAAAATAGTTAAGAAACAATTATCGTATATACAGGATACATTTGATTTTTTGAAGAAAATTGAAAATATTCAATGTGAAGAAAATATGTTCTGGTTAGTAACTGATGCTAAAAGTCTTTATACTAGTATTAAACATAAATATGGTTTATAAGCATTAAAATAGGCACTGGATGATAGTCCGGTTATCTATATACATTCTAGAGTTAATATATTTTTGTTTAAAACATACTTTTTTTTAATTTAATGGTAATTTATATCATCAGTTACAAGGCACAGCCATGGGTGCTCCATATGCACCCATGTATGCAAATATTATGATGGGTTTATTGGAAAATGAATACTTGTATAGAGAAGACTTTTTTACCAAGTATGTCCTTCGTTACCATAGACAGACAATCTTATTTTTCTATGTAAAGGGGGTAGAAATCAAGTGGATATATTTATGGAGAAGCAGCAAACAAATAAATCCAAACCAGCCCAGAAGTTGCAAATGTTGAAACAGAGGTGCCCAGTAGGAAGGTATCTGGAATAAAGAAGCTGAACCACGACAAAGCAAAATCTTTTTTAATACAAAATGGTGAGCGCTTTCACAATGGTAACCATTGCTTCATCAGACAGTTCATTCAAACAGCAACAGCACTTAAATATTTTAATTCATTACTAAAACAACCAATCCTACCACTGAAAGTTAATTCAGCACTCAGCAATCAATTAATTACTATGGTTATGTTTTGCCCTTAGTTAATTGCTGAAGTCAGAAAAACTCTGTTTAAAAACCACATGCACAAAATGTAAAGACAAGAACATGTGGATAAATATAAATAAAATACATAAAAAGTCAATGAATAAATACATGTACTCATGTTCCCCATTTTGTAGCAACTTGTGTGCGTGGGTATAAACACAAAAATATATATAAAAATATAAGCAGTACACACTCAACAACTTAATACATATATTCTGCCTAATAAATGCACAGCGCTCACCATTTTGTATTAAAAAAGAAGATTTTACTTTGTCGTGGTTCAGCTTCTTTATTCCAGCTACCTTCCTACTGGGCACCTGTGTTTCAACATATTTATGGAGAAATTGACTAAGAACAGGTTTGGTCTGATGTTTGAAATTTCAGCTTGTGGTAAACAGGTAGTTTTTTTAGACCTAAATCTTAAAAGAAAAGACGGTGGAATAATTTCCACCTGTATACATAGGAAATTTGAGGACACAAATAATTTTCTCCATGGTTTTAGTTTCCATCCCCCCACATTTATTAAAGTCATTACCCTATGGGGAATTTATGAGAATAAAACGTTTGTGCAATACTGATAAAGATCTGGATATAGAGTATAATAAAACCCTAACAAAGTTTATAAATAGGGGTTATGAGGAACATCTTGTAAGGGAAGCACTTGAGAGGGTTAAGATAACAAATAATATATATAATAATAGAAGTGCCGATAAAAAAAATATACAATCGCCTAAGGAACAAAAGCAAATGTATGTGGTTATGACATATGATATGTTGAGTGATAGAGTAGTTCCAATTATTAAGCAATATTGGGGGTATCTTTTGAAATTTCAGGAATTTGCTGATTTATACACTAAACCAATATTCTCTTTTAAAAAAGGATGTAGTATAAAAGACAGGTTAGTACATAGCAAATTTCATATGCCAAGTGTTAGCATACCAAATAGTGTATATGCCTTAGGTACCACTCCTTGTGGAAAATACATTTCTTGTCAGTATGTTACAATTTTCAATGTATTAATGGACTAAATGAAAACTCCAGCCAAGCTAGAACTTCCAATGAGTGACCTCCCAAACCTCCTGTAACAGAGACACATGAGATATATGCAAATGACCCTTATGAACATCAGGTGTTTCAGCTATATGGCGATTCTGCTTGCCCATGACTTTTACGTTTGCCATATAGCTGAAACACCTGATGTTCATAACGGTCATTTGCATATATCTCATGTGCCTCTGTTACAGGAGGTTTGGGAGGTCACTCATTGTAAGTTCTAGCTTGGCTGGAGTTTTCATTTAGTTTGTACTGATTGTTTTTTTCAGTGTGACCTTCTCACTCTTTGTTTTAGTATATTAATGGACGGAAATTGAAAGTTTTATCAAACTTCTGCTGTACTACTGAATGTGTTATATATGCATTAAAGTGCCCATGCAACAAGTTTTATATAGGTGAAAGCAAAAGGGCTTTCAAGTCTTGTTTACAAGAATATGAAAACCCAGTTGCACAACATTTTTTAAATACCATAATGAGAATCCTGAAGGTTTACAGGGCACTCTTTTAGAGCATATACAGAAAAGTAGTTATTATGATGTTAAAAGTAAGCTTCTATATAAGGAAGCTTTACTTATTTTAAAGTTTGGCACTTTAAATCCTGATGGTATGAATATTTCCTGTAATTGGAAAGCTTTAATTTCATTGAATAATTAATTGTTTAATTGTAATAAATTGTATATAACAAATTGTATAAAAGGAGGGATTTATATGTGTTTTTTATTTCACTGAAGGCAATATATGCCGAGGTGCTAGAACGTATTAAATGTGTTTATTCCTGGACTGGATTGTTGTATTTGCCTATTCTGTGTTTGCAGTTTTTGTGGTTTACATGGTTTCCTTTAACTCTTTCATTGTAGGTTGTCTGGGACAGCATAAATTCTGTGGCTTTTCTTCATTCAGAAGGTGCTGAAGTACTCTTTCCACATGCCCTTGCTGTCCTCTGGACTGATGAGCAGGTTGGTGCTGGCATCCCTTATGAATGGCATTTGATGACTATGTTCTTCATCTTTCTGTTTTTGCCTTGCAACCTAATAGTTTCTTTGTGCCATCTGCTGAGTCACTTTATAGAAGCTGGTGGAGTGTCTCTAATGCTTTGTTTCCTATTGTGACTGCTCTTTTAGCCTGTTTGTTAGCCAACCAGTTTTTCTTCATAGCCTGCTCTGTCTTTTCTATCTGCCACTTTTTCTTACACTCCTTCTTCTGATAACTTACTGAATTTCTGCATTTTACCATCAGCTTTTCTTATTCCCTTATTTCCATACCTGGCTCAAACGCATATATGTTCTATAATCTTGATGCACACTGTTTTCAGATGCTGCCATTCTTCTTCAGCTCTATCCATTTTTCTTCTTCCTGAGGTGCTAAAGCCTTGGGTATTTTCTTCAATTCTTGTGTTTTTACTCCAGTCAACTTCCAGGTCTTCAGTCTAGTCTTCTGCTGACCTTTAGGTTCATAGGTAGGTACTAGGCTATTGGCCCAAGGGCCTATGTAAGCCTAGCCAACAAAGTTCCCTGGCTTGCGCCACCCATGAAAGTTACTTTCCTGTGCCCCTGTCGAGCAGAGCCACAGAAGTGATCATTGGGGTGTATTTCCTATTTCCCATCCACTCATCAAGATTTTTCTTGAAGAGTGCTAATGAGGAACTTTGCTTGACATACATGGGTAGCTTGTTCCAAGAGTATGGGAAGTCTCTGGGACAGGAATCTATCCCTCCAGCATGTCCTGTTTATTGTGGTGACAAGGTTTAGGTCCCTAGAGTGTGTAGCTTGGAGGGACTGGGATTTCTTTAGGTGTAGCATGTCCAACAGCTCTGGGTTAACATAATTTTATATGTTAGGCAGAGATCACCTTGAAGTAGGCGATATGCTAAGGAGTAAAGCTGGAGTTTTTTGAGATGGTCAGTGTAGGGCATCTGTTTGAGGCCAGTAATCCTCTTTATGAGGTACTTCTGTGGCTTTTCCAGCTGCTGCAGATGTCTTGTGAGGTACATTCCAAAAGGGGCATTGCACCCTATAGTGGGTCTAATGAGTGTAGAGTAGAGGGGAACAATGACCTCTTTTTTCATGGATGAGAACGCTTTTGTGATGAGGTGTGCCATGTAAAAGGATTTCCTGACTACTGTGGTGATGTGATTATCAAAGGAGAGACTACTGTCCACCTGGGTCCCAAGGTCTCTTATCACACATTCGGCATTAGGTAGACTGTCGCCTATGTGGCAGTTCATGGGTACAGAGTGTTTACCAAAGGGGATGACAATGCACGTTTTGTTACTGAGCTTGAGGCCATGGCTCTGAAACCAGGCATCTGTCTCACTGAGGCCCTTCTGTAGGATGTCCACATCATTTGGGGACTCAACTATGGCTCATAGTTTGCAGTCATCTGTGAACTTTGTTAACCAAGGCCTTCTGTGTTAGCCTGTACTTCAGAAAAGTAGATACCAAACAGGAGAGGTCCCAGGACTGAACTCTGCGGTACTCCATTTGTCAGTGGTTTGAAGTCAGATTTGCTGTCTGTAACTTTTACAGTGTGAGTTCTGTCAGTGAGCCAGTTGGCAGCCCATCTTGTGATGTAGGGATTTATACCTAGTTTAGTGAGTTTAGCTATAATTCCAGAATGGGGGATGGTGTCGAAATCTTTGGTGAGGTCAAGATAGGCTGTGTGAACCACCTTACCCTCGTCTAAGGCTTTGATGACCGCCTCAAAGAAGTCGATTAGATTCAGGAGGCATGATCTGCCTTTCACAAACCCGAACTGGGTGGGGTCCAGTGTTTGGAGATTACCACTGTCTTTGTTTATGACTCTGACCACTACTTACAGCTGATTCTTCCAACCAATTTATGTTATGGGCCAAATGTTTCACTGGGATGACTTTGCAACTTCTGATATGACCGGAGTTGTATGTTGATTATTCTGGTATGTGATTCTGTGATGGCCTCCTTTGTTGAATCAGGTGATGCCTTGTTGGCCACCATAAAGCCATTTGCCAGACAGAAGTCTAGAATGGTCACTCCTCCTTCATTCCTCTTGTCTGCACATGTGGACACAGGCAGTCCTCATATTCTGTTCTGTCTGTTGTTACATGAGCAATCAGGTCTCCCACTTCCACCACCAACTAATATTGTCCTGCTTTACCTAGTAGTCCCTGCAACTGCCTGAATGTACTATTTCCTTGCCATTACAACAATGCTGTGGGGAAAGACCGAGATCATGAAACTGCCCTATCTTTACATTGGAGTCTGACTGCCATGATTCTATTCCTAAAGTACAGTTGTAAAAGTTGCACTTAACCATAACAGCAGATGTTCAAATTCTCACTGTTGCAGTGGCTCTTAGGCTATATGGATTGCTTCTTGCCTAAGGAACAACAACTGGACAGCTTCAAAAATACTCTGGCCCCTTACACCTCCATTCTGACTACTGACTGACTCGTCCCAAGCAAAGAAATCAGCAGTCA
Source organism: Protopterus annectens (assembly GCF_019279795.1). Lineage (NCBI taxonomy): Eukaryota > Metazoa > Chordata > Ceratodontiformes > Protopteridae > Protopterus > Protopterus annectens. The sequence continues at coordinate 656,838,216 of NC_056746.1, forward strand.
GAGTGAAGCTTTCTTCAGACCTTTCTTACGCATTCAATGAGAAAAGACCCTAATGATCATGAAATAGACAAACAATATTAATAATGCAACTTATAAAGTAGAACAAACCTAATTTATATCCTAACTACAACTATGTACAAGAGAGTAGGGAGTGGAGGGTGGATGATGCTACTGCAGCAATGAGAAAGTCAAACAACTGCTGCTACGGGTAAGTGCAACTTGTACAACTGGAATAAGATCATCATTCTCACTGCTGCAGTAGCCTTTAGGCTATATGGGCTGAATAACAAAGCCTATCCATCCTGGGAGGAGGAAGGATACAGATCCAGGGTCCCCAGAGAATGGTCCAAACAAAGTTTGACCTGGACCTACAGAAGGAATCCAGTTTGTAATACTTTTAAAAGCATGTACAAAGGACCATGTAGCTGCCTCTAGAATGCTTCTAGAGTCCACCCCTTTCTGGTATGCCCTGAAGACGACAAGGCTCTAGTGGAATGTGCCTTGATACTGCCTGGAATGGATTTGCCATGACGGGAATAACAAAACACAATAGCTGAGGACAACAACCTAGAAATTATGTGCTTATCTGATTTATTTATTTGTTTACCAGGAAAGTCTGACTGGAAACTGAAATGCCCATTTTCAGCACATGCACGACGAGAAAAGCTCCAAACCATGGACACAAATGCATTTTTGAAAATTCAAAAGAAAAATGGTCAAGAAACAATACTTACAAAGCATATAAGATTAAGGAAATACATATTTTCAAGATATTGTGATTAGAATGAAAAGTACTACATTAATACACTTGTATAGTATCCATAGTGGACAGAGTTAGGACTGCATACTTCAAACTGTAAGTGTGTTACAGATGCAGAGTTTATTAGTTGCCAGGTGATATCTTAGGGCAGATTTGAATTGTTGCAGGTTATTTAAAACCCTGATGTGGTTTGGAAGTTTGTTCCATGCCTTGGAGATGGTGAAAGAGAACAGTGAGTCACTGTAATAATTATTAACTTTTATTAGCATAAGTTAAAGTTCTGAGGATCTTAGGGCTCTATTTGGTGCATGCCACTGGATGAGATTTGACAGCAAGAGTGCTCTAAGTGGATGGTGAAGTATTTTATGTGCTGTGTGTAGCTGGGAGAGGGTGATATGTTGAGGAAGTTCAAGCCAATTCAGGATAGCGAGAGCCATGCAATGATGGGAGTGATGTTCGAGGCTGCAGACAAATTTGCCACGTTTACTTGTAGGTGCTTTCTAGCTTCTATGTGGTAAAAGAATTGAGATTTCTGAATATTGTTGAGGCATACATGAGGGTAGGAAGGAGAAGGGATGTGGCAGCTAATTTTTTAATATGACTACTTATCAGGTGTTTTGCTCTGTAAAGACAATCTAGTTTGCAGTGTGTCTTTCTGACTGTATTGTCAATGTGCACATCAAATTTGAACCTGTTATCAATGACAGCTTCTAGTAATTTTGTGTTGATGACTTTTCAATTTTTTTTGCATTGTTTGAGGAGATAATATTAAGGTCAGTGTTGTTTTGATTTATGTTTTTAAGAAGGAATATGATTAGTTTGTTTTGTTGAGGTAATTCAGATTTATTCAGCCAGTTTTCTATAGGAAAGAAAGCTTCCTATGTGTTGGTTTCTAAGGTGGGAAGATTTGGGGCTGAGCAAACTAAAGCTGAGTCATCAGCATATTGTATTATGGTGCCAAGTTTTTCATTCCTTGCAGATATCATTAATGACAATATTGAAAAGTACTGGCCCAAGTGTAGAGCCTTGAGGGACTCTTGTAGTCATTGGAAGGAATGTGGAGTGGGAGTAATTCCATTTTGCAGACTGGGTGCGATTCTTTAGGTAGTTGGTGAACCAGCTAGTTGAGGGAGTTGTGAGGCATATAAGATTTAATCTTTGGAGGAATAGTTGATGTGGGACCATGTTGAAGGCTGTTGACAAGTCCAAGGAAAGGGTGGAGACAAAATTACCTGAGTTTTTTTTTTATTTTGATGAATGGTATCTAGGAAATGTAGTAGGACAGTTTCCGTGTTGTGGTGGGGTCGAATGACATGCTGGGTGGAAGAAGGTAACTGGTTATCAGGTAGAAAGGCTGGGAGTTGCTGATATATGCATTTTTCAAGTAGTTTAGAGAGGGGATGAAGGGTTGCTATACGGTAACAGTTTAAGAGTTATGTGAATGTACCACCTTTGTGTAATGGGATTATGAAGGAAGTGTTTCCGTAGGTCTCAGATGTGGTTCTCTGTAGTGCATCTATTAATTAGGATAGATACAGGGTAGTAAATACTGTCAATGGGTATACTAAGGTATTTGGATTTTGATGAGGAGGATCCACAAGCAGACACACTGAAATGGTTGCAACACAAACCATTATAAAGGAATAAGCAAGGCCAGAGGAAAGTAATGTACACAAATATTTGAGCACCAGTGGGCACCATAGTGCTGCAGCAGTTAGCGTTGTCTCACAGGAAGAGGTTCCCTGGTTCAATTCTCAGCTGGAGTGCCTTCTGTGTGTAGTCTGCATGTCCTACTTGTGTTCACATGGGTTTCCAGCAGGTGCCTCAGTTTCCTCCCACATTCCAAAGATATGCAGCAGCTGGATAGGACACTCTAAATTGGCCCTAGGTGTGAGTGTGTGTGTGTGTGTGTGTGTGTGTGTGTGTGTGTGTGTGTGTGTGTGTGTGTGTGCACACGCGTGTATAGTATGGACGAACTACATTGGCAGGGTTAGCTACCTAGCAGTGCAAACCTTGGCTCTAGATGATTGTCACTGTTGAAGTGACACCTCGACCCCATGTGCAAAAATGGGAAAAGGCGTTGAGGACGGATGGATGGTACAAAATCCCTGATGACCCTCTGGTTATTGGTTAGGTACCAACAAAAAATTGTTTCTACTTACCAACATAAGATTTTCTAGCAGCAAGCTTTCTTGCCTCCTTCAGTAAATGTTGCATATCCTTATGAAGTAAGTGGCTAAAAAGTATTAGAATTTAATCATCCAGGCAGTCATTTGAAGTTGATTGATACTGGGGTGCATCAAACTCCCCTTATCTTGTTTGAGTAGATCCAATCTGTGAGGAAGGTAGTATTAATTGCCCTTGGCCGATTCCATAAGAAGGGAGAAAGTACAGTTTTGTACCTACCATAAATGTAGATGTTAGAGTGCTAATACAGCTGCAGTAATCACAGATGGGTTTTCTGCCGTCAGGCGGTCCCTCGGTCGGCCGAATTCCAAAGTCTTGGTCCGGCGTCAGTTGTCGTCGCTTTCTCTTCTGACGTCAGTGAGGCCAGAGTATATAAGACACAGCCGACGCCATGTTCTTCAGTCTTTCTTGCCCCAGATGTTAGGTGCCCCCAGAAGGAAGGCAATACATAAATTATGCTAATATGTGTATACATGCAATGCAATATAATCCAAAAACAGTGGTTGCAAGCAAATAAACCATAGAAGGATAACCCAGTCAGGTTGTATGAAGAGGTTGTTAGGCCCCATGCCTTTACCAAGTGGGGAAGGAGGGAGGGAAACCTGTACTGCAGCTCTATTAGCACTCGAACATCTACATTTATGGTAGGTACAAAACTGTACTATGTTCATCATGCATACAGCTGCAGTAATCACAGATGGGTAGAGTCCCAAAGCTACGCACAGGGTGGTAGGTACTAGGAGGAACTGGGTTGAGCCAGAATGCCCTGCAAAACAGCAGTGGCAAAGCCTGCTCTGGTTCTGGAATATAAAGGCAGGTGGTAGTGTTTTGTGAAGGTATGTACAGAACTCCAAGTGTCTGCCTCCAGAATATCTTTGGTAGGTACTCCTCTGAGGAAGGCTGTAGAGGTAGCTGTGGCCCTGGTGGAGTGTGATCTGATACCTGTAGGAACAGATTTCCCATGATAGGAATAACAAAACCATATGCAGTGGCCTATCCACTTTGAAATAGTCTGCTTGGAAACTGGCTTGCCTTGAGCCCCTACAGCATAAGACACAAAGAGTTGTTCTGATTTCCTGAAGGACTTTGTTCTGTCCAAGTAGTAACGTAGCTGCCTATGGATGTCTAAAGAATGTAGCAGCCTTTCCCCTTTGTTTTGAGGATTGGGGTAAAAGGTAGGAAGGTGTATGGCTTGATTTAAAGCTACCCTGGATGCCACTTTAGGCATAAATGATGGGTTGGTACGAAGGGAAACCCTGTCCTGATGGAAAATGAGAAAGGGCTGCACTGCCATGAGGGCCTGTAGTTCCGAAACTCTACGGGCTGAAGTGATAGCCAGAAGGAAGGCAGTTTTCCAGGACAAATACTGCAAATCTGTTGAGGCAGCTGGTTCAAAAGGAGGCAATGTTAATTTTTCTAGTATGTAATTAAGATCCCAGGCTGGTATTGGTTGTTTCCTTGGTGGTCTAATATTCTTAGCCCCTCTGAGGAACTGTCGTAAGAGTGGGTGAGAAAATAAAGGAGGATCCGTGTTGTATTTTGCAGAAATGGCTGAGGCATGGATTTTTATGGAAGAAAATGAAAGTCCACTGTTCAGCAGCTCAGCTAGATACTGTAATACCTGAGGCAAGTTCAGTTTTCTAGGTTCCTGGCCTTTTTTCTAATTCCAAGAACAAAACCGCTTCCATTTTGCGGAGTAAGTTTTTCTAGTAGATGGCCTTCTGGCCTCCAAAATGACATCCTGCACCTCCTTGGAGAGTAGGGTCTGTTGTGGTGTTAAGGAATTTTCCATGCAGCGAGATTGAGTGTTTTCAGCTGACTGTGGAGAGTTTTGTAGCTGTGCTGAGTCAGCAGAAGAGGCATTAGAGGCAGGGACCAGGGGGGAGTATGTGTTAGGCTCCTCAGCAGTGGATACCAGTGTTGCCGTGGCCAATCTGGAGCAATCAGTATCATCTTCGGTCTGTCTGCTCTTGCTTTCAAAAATACCTTGGGCAGAAGAGGCAGAGGTGGGAATGCGTAAACTGTCCATGCTGTCCAACTGAATGAAAGTGCGTCCACTCTTCAGGCCTTTGGATGAAAGGTCCTTGAACAAAACGTTTCCAATTGATGATTCCTGTGGGAGGCAAAAAGATCTATGTCTGGCCTCCCCCACACTTGGGTTATTTCTGTAAACACCTGAGGATGTAACTTCCATTCGTGTGGATCTGTCATATTTCTGCTTAAATTGTCTGCCAGCGTGTTTTCCAATCCTGGCAGGTACTGGGCTTGAAGTTCGATTTGCCATTCCAGAGCCAAGTTCCAAAGAGTCATGGCTAGTCTGCACAAGGGGTATGAATGTGTTCCTCCTTGTTTGTTTATGTACCACATTACTGTGGTGTTGTCTGTTCTTATCAGTAATTGCCCTGGATGCAGGAAGTCATTGAAAGCTGTAATTGCATTTATTACTGCTAGCATTTCTTTTTGATTGATGTGAAGGTGCTTTTCTTTTTGGGACCATATGCCCTGGATGCACCTGTCCGTCATGTGTGCCCCCCAGGCGTAATCTGAGGCGTCTGTTGTGATAACTTGCTTTGCTTGAGGCTTGCAGAATGGGAGGCCTGTGTTTGCTTGACATGCTTGGGCCCACCATAGAAATTCCTTTTGCAAACATGGGATTATTGGTATTATTGTTTCCAAACTGTGACTGTGTTGAGACCATAGGTTTTTTAGGTACCACTGAAGTTTCCTCATATGCAGCTTTGCACATGGGATTAAAAGAATGCAAGATGCCATGAATCCCAGAGCCTGCAGGATTTTCCTTGCAGTAAGCCTGGTACTTTTTGCTAGTATTTTGAAGTAATGAGATAGTTGCCCCTGTTTTTCTGGCGTAAGATAGGCCATCTAGGTGTTTGTGTCCAAGTTGGCACCCAGGAAAGTTATTTTCTGAGATGGTGTTAGCCTTGATTTCTCTTTGTTGATTGTGTATCCCAGAGAATGCAATAACCGTGTCACATATGCCAGATGTTCCAGAAGTATGTGTTTGCTGTCCGCTTGGATCAGGCAGTCATCCAAATAAGGGTAAATTTGTATCCCTTGAAGTCTGCAGTAGGCAATCACTGATGCCAGGCACTTTGTGAATACTCTGGGCGCAGTAGATAAGCCAAAGGGCAATGCAGAGAATTGATAATGGATTGAACCTGCAAGAAATCTGAGGTATCTTCTGCAGCTTTGTCTGATTGGGACATGCAGGTATGCCTCCTTGAGGTCCAATGTTACCAGCCAAAACTCCTTGCCCAGCATGGGAAGAAGTTGCTGTATTGTGAGCATCTTGAATTTTGGTACGAGTAGAAATGTGTTTAGGATGGATAAGTCCAAAATGGGTCTCCAGTCAGTTCCTTTCCTTGGTACCAGAAAAAGTCTTGAATAAAAACCTTGGCCTTGTTCGTGAGTAGGTACCTCTTGAATAGCTCTCATGCTTATGAGCTTTGAAATTTGTAGTTGTGCCTCTGCCCTTTGATTCTGTGGCAGGTTTGGCATGCCTCTCATTTTTGGAAGAGTGTGAAAATGAAATTTGTAGCCTCTGTTTATAATGTCCAGGATCCATTTGTCTGTTGTGACAATATGCCAATTGGCTGCAAATAATGCTAGCTTTCCTCCCAAAGGTGCTGCCAGCTGAGACGTGCTTGGCATGAAAATGAGGGAGTCATTGGGTTTGCTTCCTGTATTGTTGTGCACTGTCCTCGCCACCTCTTGGTGCTGGAGTTTGCCATTGTCGTCCTCTATATGATCCTTGTGATTGCCCTCTGCCCCTTGCGTCTGTATCTACCTCTTTGGGGCTTGTCAGTGGCTGGAAAGGACCAGTTTTTTGAAGGCCAATTTCTGCTAAAACGTGGAGGTTGGACCTGTAAAAAGGCTTTGACAGTTTGCATAGATTTGGCTTTTTCTTTCATTTTCCGTAGTATCTCCTCAGCATTAGTACCAAACAGCACATCCCTTTGTAAAGGAGCATCTAGAAGTTTAGCTTTGACATAATCAGGCAAGTTTTGTTCTCTAAGCCAGGCATGTCTGCGAATGACTGATCCTGTAGCAGCCGCTCTACTTGAAGCCTCTAGTGCATCATAACCACATTGTAAAGTGTGTTTACCCACTTGTTCTGCACTATGCATCATATCCTGTAACTCCTTTAAATCTGGTTGTTCAGGTTGAGACATTTTATTCCTTAATTGTGATAACAGGAACTGTTGATATTTAAGCATATGAAACTGACAATGTAAGGCCCTCATGGCTAGGGTGGCCGAGGTATATACCTTTTTACCCCACCTTTCTAAAGACCTTGACTCCCTTTCTGCTGGAAGTGGATTCTTGGCAGTGGGAGGCCTTCAATCCCTTGGGGCCTTGTGAAATGGTTTCAGGGTCAGCATTATGACTTTTGAAGAGAAATTGGTGAGAGTTGGGTATTCTGTAATACCTATCAGGTTTGACTGGTGCAGGAGGCAGAGAATCCGGGTTAAGGCAAGCCTCCGAATAAACATCATCAAGTATGTCCAAAACAGGGGGTATCGCCAGAGGTCTGTGTTGAGGTAACAAAAGAAATTCCCTAAGCCTTTTCGTAGAATCTGAAAAGTCTTGGCCTTCCCAATGGAAGTGTTCCCTTAAGGTGTGCAAGGTTTCCCCAAAGGAAAAATCCTCAGGAGGAGATACAGAAGGGATGGACTGTTCTGCATCCGAATCCTCAAAAGGGGAGTAAGAGTGTTCCGCTGCATCAGAATGTTCTGATAAAATGGATCCCTGATCAGAAGAGGGAGAATCTTCCTCCACTCTGGGTCTCTTGTCTGGAGGGGGTTGAGAACCTCTGATAAGAGTAATTAAATCCTCAGCCATTTTAAGCATCTGTTTTTTAGGCATGGGCCCTGTGCAACAGGCCTTTTGGGGTGCCTGGCTGCTTTGGATTTAGTAAAGGCCTTAATGGAAAAAGAAGATGAGGGTCTGAAGACACTATGGGTGGAAGTGGAACTGTCCACATTAGTAGGCTCAACATTAGCAAAGGCTTCGGTGGTTGTAGTCTGGGAAAGGGCCGAGGTCCCAGCGGTCTCGGGTACAGAGGACACCGCCAAAGGAGTGTCGTCGGTAGTCAGGGACTGCAAAGGCGTCTCGCTGAGAACCGGACCACGTGTAGCCTGTTTTGGTGTGGTGTCGGCGGGGACCGCGGGCCTCGTGTGTCGGTCCTTTTCCTTGCGTTATTTGGACAAAACGGTAGTTGGAGTGTCTGACGACATTTTATAATCAAAAGCTTTACCAAAATAGTGTTGGGCGAACTCCGCCCGACGCTTAATAGTGCGTTTATTGAAGGTAGCGCAAAAGCGACAGCCCGAGACGTCGTGGTCTGGGCCTAAACAAGGTATGCAGAGGGAATGGAAATCCTTATGCGGTATTTGCTTCCCACAAGAAATACAATTATTAACTTTTTCTGACATCGGTCTGAGGCAAGAAAAGGTTCCCCAACGGGGTACTTAGCTTTAATGAAGACTTCGGTTCCAAAATTTTCGTAATTCAGGAGCTGGCCGACCGGCACTTGCGAACTGCTTCTGCTTCGGGCACCGCGCGGCAAAAAAGACTGAAGAACATGGCGTCGGCTGTGTCTTATATACTCTGGCCTCACTGACGTCAGAAGAGAAAGCGACGACAACCGACGCCGGACCAAGACTTTGGAATTCGGCCGACCGAGGGACCGCCTGACGGCAGAAAACCCATCTGTGATTACTGCAGCTGTATGCACGATGAACATCCAATGTTTCCTGGGCCAAAAGGGCATCACCACAATTATTTTTGGGGTATCTTTTTGAATCTTGAGAATTATTTTATTTATTTATTTATTTTACATTTGTTAACCGGGGGTGTCTGACTGAGCCGAAAAGGCCCTTTTTCAGCAGAGGCCTGGGGAGAAAAGCTCCACAAAGAAAAATTACAGACACATTTAGTTATTTAGACATGGTCAGTATACACACAAATTACAAGAGACATGTTTTTACAGTGGTATGTGGCACATCAACAGTTACAGTGGAGAGAACAAACAAAAAACTATTCATTTTAAAAATAAAGGTAATTAATAGATTTGTGGTGTACAGCTGAAATGTGGAACATAGGTAGAATACATACATAGTACACAGGTACAGTACATTCATTGTAGATTAGCCAGTGTTTCTGAGTAAGATTGAAAACTATTATCAAGAACTCTAGATTTAGTATGTATACATTATCCGCTTTCACTAGCCTGGGGAGCAATCATGGCACTGCCAACTTTGCTTGAGATGTTGCCTGATTAGGTCTTTAAAGGAGGCTTTGGATTATGTGTTTTGAATGCTAGTAGGGACAGAGTTCCATTTTTTAGCCACTGAACTACTATATAGTGCATCTCCAAAGCTATTGTAGCTGTTGGTGACTTCTAGTAGTAGTTTGCTTGATAATCTAAGAGGCCTTTTGGCTGAGTGATGTTGTACTAGGTTTTTGAGGGCAGGACACTTATTGGGGAGGTAATAGATAGAATGACAGAGGCAGAGCTGATTGTAGGTTTGGAGGTTGGGCAGATCAAGCCAGTGGAGCTGTCTCAAAGCAGTACAGTGATGAGTTCTATATGAGCAATTTGCAGCAAAGCGGGCAATTCTGTTACAGCAGGCTTCCATTTTGCTTAGTTCAGTTTTGTTGAGATTAGTCAGAATGGGAGATGCATAGAGTAGGGTGGATAGAAGTTGGGAGCGAGCAATGACTGATCTTGTGTTGTTGGTAAGAAATGGTTTGATACGGTAGAGTGACCCCAGTTTGGCATGTACTTTTTTAATAGTTAGGTTGAGATGACTATCAAATTTTAGGTGGGAGTCTATGGTTATTCCCAATAGCTTAGCCTGTGCCACCGGAGCAATTGGAGTAGCATTTGTGGAGTAGATAGTGAGTTGACTGTTAGTGTTTTTGTTAGAACTGGTTATAATCATAAGTTGAGTTTTCTTTGGAATGAGGATAAGTTGGCTTTGGCAATGTAGTTTTCAATGTCAGAGAATGCTAGTTGAGTTGTTTGCAGGAGGGTGGGAATGTTTTGTGCAGCACATATTAAGGTAGTGTCATCTGCATACTGAATGACAGATGCATGCTGTGTGGAGGTATGGAGGTCATTTGTGAAGACTGTGAATAGTAGTGGAGGTATGGAGGTCATTTGCGAAGACTGTGAATAGTAGTGGTCCTAAGATAAAACCCTGTGGGACTCCTGTAGTTATGGGCAGCTGAGGAGAGAGAGAATTTTCCCATTTCACAGCTTGGTACCTGTCAGTTAAGTAGCTTTGGAACCAGGTAAGAGTGGAATTTGACAGGTGTTATTGGTTTAGTTTATTTAGCAGGATTTGGTGTGAGACTCTGTCAAATGCTTTGGACATATCGAAAAAAGAGTTGACACCTGTAGGCCTTCATTTTTGAGACAGTTTACTGTGTCTGTGAAACAGAGGAGGGCTGTAGTGGTACTATGGGCAGGTCTGCAGCCATGCTGAGTAGGTGACAGGATGTTGCTGTCTAGGAGTTAGTTTAGCATCTGGGTATGGATACATTTTTCTAGGATTTTGGCCAGGGAAGAGAGTAAAGCAATGGGTCTGTAGTTATTAAGTTCAGTGGAGGTCCCACCTTTATGTATGGGTGTAACATAGGATAGTTTTCAACAATTGATCTGTTTATGAGAGTGGAGACTGAGATAGCAATAGCATCTGCTGTGAGTTTCAAGAAATAGCTGTTGATGAGGTTTTTAGTTTGGAGAGCATGCTTTTGATTGAAGTGGTGGAAACTGTTTTGAGGGTAAAGTTTGTATTAGTGTTATTTGTGTTGGGGGGATAGTGAGAAAGGAACTGTCCTGTGATACTAAGGATAGAATTGAGTTCACAAAGTGGGAGTTGAATTGTGTTTCGATGAGAACTTTAGTGCCAGGGGTGGTTGGTTTGGGGGTAGCCTTTTGGGTGGATTTTAGTAGCTGGTTTACATTTTTCCAAAATTTTGGGGGTTGTGTTGGTATTTAGTTTGTAATGTTGTGTAGTAGGATTTTTTTGTCCAGCCCAATGCATTTTTTTGCACGGTTGCATAGTTCTTAGTACTTAGTTAGGCTTTGTGTTTCTTTGTTTTTTTGATAGTAAAGCCAGGCAGTGCCTCTGGATTTGAGGATTTATTTGGTTTCTTTACTGAGCCAGGGGTTTGTAGAGGTTCTAACCTTGATTTTGTGCAATGGAGCGACAGTGTCTAGGTGTTTCAGAAAAGTTTGTTGAAATATGCTACAGCCTGGTCAAGTGGGAGAGTTTTTAGGGGGAGGGGTCCAGTAACAGTTACAGAGTAAAGTGTGAGGACCTCAGGAGAGAAGTTTTTTGTATTTCTAGTGGATATATAGTTAGTGGTTTTGCATATGCTTGTTCTACTAACTATAAAGTATATTATGTTGTAGTCACTTAAGGTGTCTGGGAGACTGTCTGTGTGAGGGTACAATGTGGGGTTGTTAGTTAGGACCCAGTCAAGGATGGATTCCCTTTTAGATTTTTTTATCACATCTAGTTGGAATTTGGACTAGCTGCTGGTAGCCATGGAGATTTATTAGATTACTTGGTGGTTCTGATATACAGGTGAATCAATCTAGGTTGAAGTCCCCCAGAATAAGGGTTTCTTGTGAGTATGTGGAAGAATCAGGATAAGAAGTCTTCAAGGCTAGCAGGTGTATTACCAGGTGGAATATAGATCACAATTGTGGTGATGACCTTTTCAGGGTGAAGTTGAAGTTGTGAGCTAAGTATGTCCCAATTATTGGGGGAGGGTTAGGAGTTTGGTAATTGATGGACAGTTAAGTTGGACTTATACAGTAACAGTTCCACCCCCTTTACGAAGTGGTCTGTCTTGTCTAATGATACTGTAGCCAGTAGGGAGAACTTCTGAGTTAGCTATGTTTTTATTTAGCCAGCTTACTGTTAAAGCAACTATGTCTGGGGAGTAGTGTGCTATTGTGGCCTGGAGTTCAGGTATTTTATTTTTGATACTTCTAATATTAATATTTAGCATTAAAAGATGGTTGGTTTTGCTGTTGTTGTTGATTTGCCCAGGGATGAAGAAAGTGAGGGTGTTATGTTCTGACATTTGTGTTGGAGCAGTTTGTGTTGGACAGGATGGATTTGGGCCTGGGTTGGGCTGGATATCCCCACTTATGGTGAGCCTGGAGTTAAAATGTTTATACAGATGTTGGAGTTTGGTGAGGAGTGTGAGAAAGTATTGTGCTTTTTTGGAGTAGGAATGAGAGCATATGTGTTTAATTCTGAATTGGTCCGTTATGTATTTCTTGAATAATTGTGGGCAGATATTATTATAATGTGTGGTGTCTGTATATGAGAGTGCATAATGTAGTGTTGTGCTACTAAGTTTAGGGATATTGCTAGAGTGATAACTTGTGGTGTTGTAAAGAATTATAAGAAGACAGACTAGACTTAGTTGTGTGATAGTCATGGTTATAAAGTTTAAGTTGGTTCTAGGTGGGGGGGTCTGAAAAGGAATTATAGGGTTGCACTATATGTGGATGGGGAAGTAGTATGGGTGATGTAAAAAATGCCTAGTGGGAATGAGAGTGATTGGGAGTATTTTGTGTGGAGCAAGTTGGTGTGGTATAATGTGATATGACTTGAGGAGCTGTGATTGGTGGAGGTGATGTGAGGGTGAGCTGTGGGTGTGGCTGTGATTACTATATATGTAGAGGTAGTGGGGGTGGGAGGGAATAGGGGGCAGGTCAGGGGAGCGGAGAGAGCCCGAGCATTAGCAAGGGCGAACGGAGCAGGGCAGAGCCCACCAAGACAAGAGAAAAAAGTAAGTATTACTTTACAAATCTGAACACTTTATAAACAAATTCCTGAGGTCTAATGGCTTACCAGCAAGCAGAATGTAATTGCTGAAATTTAAAGATGGCTCCATGCTCAGCAGGATTCTGATATAGACTTTGTATTGGGGAGGGAGATAGCACACGGGGTGTAAACCAGGTAGAATGCAAATAAACCAGAGAGGCAATCAGTGGAAATCAGTGAAGGCCTCAGAGGGGGTAAGTAATAATTCAAACTACCTGTAAAGTGAAGGAGAGAAGAGACAGCAAAGTTTATTAAGGTTGGGAGTGTGTCTTCACATTGACTTGCTGATTAGCAACCAGTTTGTGCACAGACAAATTAATTAAATTAATTAATTAAAAGCATTAACCTGGATATTAGTGGAAAGGGTGGAAACACAAAGGAAAATTCCCTTCCAAGGGATTGAAAATGTATCCATTTTCCAAGCTTGTCTGCAAGGAGCTGTGGAACCAAACTTGTTTAGTTGTGCTTTGAGAGGAGGCAAATAGGTCTCTATTTGAGTCACTCTCTACAACTGGATCATTTCCTGGAGTATCCCCTCATTCAATTTCCATTCATGAGGGCATGTCCTGGTCCTGCTCAACTTGTCTACCACTACATTTTGCCCTGATGGAATGTAAGATGATTGAAAGGTTAAGGAATGCTAAAGAGCAAACTCCCAAGCCATCACTGCCAGCCTGCACAGGGGTACAAACTTGTACCTCTCTGCTTCTTCATATACCACATGACTGTTGAATTGTCTGTAGTTACTTGAAGAATTCCTGGGGACCAAAGGTGATGGACAGACTTCAAGGCAAGGGTCACAGTCAACATTTCTTGTTGATGTGCTTTGGTCTATCTGAAGGATTTCACAGGCCTTGCACTTTTACTCTTTTGGAGACTACTCCACAAGCAAATCTGGTACTTCTTTGGTGATAGGTTGATATGGGGTCTCAGGAGAGAAAGGGAGACCTGGGTTCTTGTCTCCAGCAATGTAATTCTCTTTTTATAAAGTCACAAACTGGAATTTAATGCTCCAGAGAATGCAAGTGCTGCTAGGTTCATGTTTTTTTTTTTTTGGAAACCACTACATTTTTATCCTAAGTTCAGGAAAATTTCCAGATGAAGATCCAGCTTGTCTTATGTTAAATAAGCCTTTTGAAGAGAAGAATGTACAAGACATCCCAGAGGTACAATTAGTGTTAATGACTCCTGACATCTAGATAAAGACTTTGCAAAGACAACTTCCAAGATTGCTACACACTGAGCAACAGCTTAATCCTAGCTCTCTCAGTGTGAAAAAAGAAACTTAGCAGAGAAAGCCAGTGGACCTAGATTTCTGGGTAAATTTCAATAACTGGCTAGGAAGTGCACTGTCTGGATGCCAGGAAAGAGAGATACAGAGGACCTGAAGGAAAAACAGGTACAAAGGTTGATGAAAAACACTTTACCAGAAAGGCTCATCCAGACTCTGCTACACTTTGCTGTGAAGGAAAGGTTAGTTTGCTGTTATTTTTTGTATTTCTGTATTGCCTTTCTATATTTTGAATACTGTAGTTTGTTTTCTTTACCTTGTGTTTTGCTTGCATTCTGTTTTAACAGCATATTAAAACTTCAAAAGAGACCACAGCTCTCTCTGTTCTGAGTCAGGCAGAATTTTCCCCTCCCTCCCACCCATTTAAGTTGTCTTGTTAAATACCACTGTCTTTCTAGTTGCCGCCTCTTATGTTAATCTGACCATATATCTCATTTCTCTCTACTTTCACTGGCTTATGTGAGTAATCACAAAACCATCACTTTTGAAATCCCACCCTTCAATTATTTAAATTTATTGGCCATCCTACAGTATTTCATAGTACCAAAATACAAAAGTAACCACCCCTTTCAGTCCATCTTGCTGTTTTAAAAATAGTAACTCTCCACTAAACCTTAACTTTTTAAACAGGTAAAACTCAAGTTACCTACTTTCATATCTAACTTCTCTAGTGCACACTGCAGAGTGCATTCTTTCAATCTTACCTTTAAGCAACCCTGTTACTAGCACTTTCTCTAAAACCTAAAAAGATCATCTCTACTAGACTCCAAGTAGACTTTTCTCTATCTGTTAAACCTAGCACTTGCTCCTACAGTACTTATTACCTTGATACGGCACTCTTATAGATAGCACCCCAAAAGGCAAACCCCATTTCTCGGTCACCCACGTCCCCGGAATCTCTTTTAAAGTTTTTTGTCTAGTCCTTCTAGCATGTCGAGGATCAGTTGCTAGTGTCCTTTCCTGCTCAGCTGGTGAACCTGGGAATATTGAGGCAATGTTACAATTGCCTCATGTACACAGACAACCCTCTCCTCCTCCCACAAAACACAAATACATGTGAGAGATGCAACTATACGGCCAAACTGGAGGCTGAGCTCTCTCAACATAGGACTGGCAAGACCAGTCAGGAGGAGAAGGTTACCACACACACTATAGACCCAGTCTCACATAGTACCATCACAACCTCAAATCATACACATAAACACACAAAGACATACTCGGCTCTGATCAAAAATCTACCAAAACAGCAGAGGCCACCAAAGCAGACACCCAAACAACCACCACCTCAGAACACAACACCTGCAACACATAGACCTCACAGTCAGAGTGTCAAACAGTCACAGCCATTAAGGCCAAACACAATGCCAGACACACTAGTCATTGGTGACTCCATAGTCAGACACACTGACGTCCCGCTCACCAGACTGAGTAAGGAGAAGGTCACAGTAAGCTGCCTGTCAGGCGCTAGAATCCGCCACATAACGCAAGCACTCAGGTCTCTCAACAGCAGGTACAAATACGACTCAGTCATTGTCCACGCTGGTGTAAACGACCTGAGACGTACCTCCTTGGACTACATGAAAAGAGACATTGAGGAGCTCTCTGATTATGTAGCCCAGGCAGGTATGACCCTGACCTTGAGCAGTATCCTGCCTTCACCAAGAATGATGCCACAATACAGAGATAAGATGATCAGCTTTAACAATTGGCTTAAACTCTGGTGTCATTCAAAGGGGATCCAATGTCTGTCTGCCTGGGATGACATGCTGGACAAGCCACGCTGCCAAGGGACGGCTTGCACCTGTCACCCTGGGATTCGGATATTGGCAAAGGCTCTTGCCACCCCATAGTGCCTTTTTAGGCAAGGCTCAAATTCTAAACCTACCACCCTAGAACACAAAAAGGAAAAAACTAAGGGTAATGCTGCTCAATGCCAGAAGTCTAAATCTCAAAATGCACGCACTCAAGGCCCTTCTCAGTATGGAGAACATCGATGTCTGTGCAGTGAGAGAAACCTGGTTCAAGGCTCCTGAGAGCACCCCAGCACTATCAGGTTTTACCTCTTATCATGTGTTCCGGCCCCAAAATCCGGACAATACCAAGAAAGGAGGGGGGGTATCCATATTCATCAAGGACACCCACACCTCAAGACTGGTGGCAACGCACGATGCATCGGAGACCATCCAGGTGCAATTAACCATAGGAAAGACTGCTCTGCAAATTGTAGCATGTTACAGGCCACCCTCACAAACTCAGGAACCTCACATGGCCTTCCTGAAAACACTAGAGGGATAAATGTATCACCAAACACCATCATACTAGGTGACTTCAATTACCCTAATATAGACTGGGAACACTACTCAAGCCCAAACACCCTAGCCCAAAAGTTCCTGGAATTCATAAACTCAAATGCCATGGAACAACTAGTCACCATCCCCACAAGAGGAGAAAACATACTTGATCTCATCATCACGAACATGGGAGCACAATGTTCAACACCGGAAGTATACCCCTCACTGGTGAGATCAGATCACAAACTAATCTCGCTGGAGGTCCTCATCCCACCCCACCTGAAATAAAAAGACCACAGTAAAGAACTTCTCAAAGCCGACTTCACACTTCTAAAGACTAGTGTGGTCTCCTTTAAGGCCCCGAGCCAAGGAAAACAGTACTCAAGCCGCTGAATCACTTACAAATGCCTTCTACCAGCACCTGCAGGACTGCATGGATAAGCAATCCCAAGCAAAACAAAGACTCTTTGTACCAAAGGCAAGCGTCCAGTCTGGTGGACCCCAGCCATAAACAAACTCTACAACAAAAGGAGGAAGCTACTACAAGATAGAGCAAAATCCTTAAAAGGTAAGACACCCTTGATCACTATAAGTAAAAACTAAGAGCTCTCATAAAATCATCCAAAGCAAATTTTGAGAGAAAAATAGCTAAAGACTCAAAAGACAATCATAAGGCCTTCTTTAGCTATGTTAGAAACCTGGGAGGAAACTCCCAGATATGCTCAGAACTAGTTCAAAATGATGTGAAGATTACTGATCCTACAGACATTGCCAACATACTGGCTGACAGGTTCAGTGCAAACTCCCCTCCCCAAAAGGAGAGATATCTATACCAAGCGATTGCAGCCCCAAACATCTCCAACACCCAAGTGAGAACTGCTCTCTCCAAAGCAAAAAACATCCATGGGACCTGATGGTGTCCCCGGCTGTGTGCTCCACGAACTCAACGAGGAATTAAACCCACAGCTAGGACAGCTGTTTAATCATAGTCTTACCTCTGGATACGTCCAGGAGTGGCGCACTGCAACTGTGGTCCCACTTCACAAAGGCGGTGCCTCCACCGACCCTGGAAATTACCGGCCCATTAGCTTGACAAGCCTTATCTGCAAAGCCATGGAGAGGATCATAATGGACCTCATAAATAAAGACATAGGGAATTTGCAGACTTTGGATCCATCCCAGTTTGGCTTTGTCAAAGGCAGATCATGCCTTCTAAACTTGGTTGACTTTTTGAAACAGTCACCAAAGCCATTGATGAGGAAAGGCAGTCCATACAGCCTACCTCGATCTGGCGAAGGCCTTCGATACAATACCCCACTCAGGTATCATTGAAAAACTCATCAGCTTAAATGTTAACCCATACATCACAAGATGGGTTGCAAACTGGCTGAGTGACAGAACCCACAGGGTCAGAGTTGCTGGCGCCATGTCAGACTCAAAGCCTGTCACAAGTGGTGTACCACAGGGCTCAGTCCTGGGCCCACTCTTGTTTGGCATCTACTTTTCCGAAGTACAAGCAAACACAGGAGGTTTATGGCTGACAAAGTTTGCAGATGACTGCAAACTGGGCGCCATAGTAGAAAACACATCTGACACAGATATCCTTCAGAAGGGTCTCACAGAAACGGATAACTGGTGCCAGAGCCATGGCCTAAAGTTAAATGCCAAAAAATGCATAGTCATACCCTTTGGGAAAAACAAGGTTACCCCTAGCTACCAAATAGGTGGCAATCCACTGAGCACAGAAGAAGTTATCAGGGACCTGGGGACCCAGGTTGATAGTAGTCTGTCATTCGACACCCATGTAGCTAAAGTAGTTAGGAAGACCTTCTACATTGCCCACCTTATCATGAAGGGATTCTCATCTAGATCAAGGGAGGTCATAGTCTCCCTATACTCATCACTCATCAGACCAATGATTGAGTACAATGCCCCATTCGGAATGTATCTGACCCGACACTTGCAGCAGCTGGAGAGGCCACAAAAGTTCCTCACCAAAAGGATAAAGGGTCTCAAACATCTGTCCTATGCTGCCCGACTGAAAGAACTCCAGCTCTATTCAGTCGCCACGCTTGCTCAGAGGTGACCTTTGCCTAACATAC
The DNA here is from genome assembly GCF_019279795.1 of Protopterus annectens. NCBI lineage: Eukaryota > Metazoa > Chordata > Ceratodontiformes > Protopteridae > Protopterus > Protopterus annectens. The sequence continues at coordinate 656,856,722 of NC_056746.1, forward strand.
AAGGCCATGTCAAACCCAGATTTGATGAATATGCTTCACCTCAAAAATCTAGATCCGTCAGAGCCACAAGGGCAGGAGACTTAAACCTCGACACGGCTATTAATAGGACGTGCTGGAGGGATAGATTCATCACCCAAAGACTCCCTATGCTGTGGAATAAAATCCCGGTATATGTGAGGCAGAGCACCTCGCTGGCCTTGTTCAAGAGAAATCTTGACCAATGGATTGGAGATCGCAGATATACCCCAGGGATTACCTCAGTGTCACTGCTCGACAGAGGCACAGCAAAATAATGGGTATAGTTCCCCATACTAAAGGGGTGGCGTAAGCCACAAAACTATGGGCTAGGCTTGTAAATGCCCTCGGGCAGATAGCCTAGTATGAACCTATGAACCTATGAATGGGAAAAGTACTGTAGCTGTTCAGCAAAAAGTAGCACAAGCTCCAGACATAACTTCCAGTAACCTAGGGGACAGTATAAGGCAACTGCACACAGACCTGACTAAAATAAATGAAACACTGATGGAGTATATCCACTCGTACAGTAAAACTCTGGAAAAAATGGAAGAAGCTATAAACAGATATTCAGATAAGGTGAGAAAAGTGCAAAACTCAGAGGTCGAAATGAAGAAAAGGCTGTCTGAATATGAGACTGCACAAGAAGAGATGTTTCAAAAAAATAATAGAATTAGAGGACATAGCACATAGTGAAAAAAAAGAAGTTATGTACTCACTATAATGTTCCATCTGAGTAGTTGTACTTCATTTGTCTTCAACCTTTGGGCTACGGATCTGTATCAGATCCGAGCCGGCAACATTTACTAGCATCAACTCCAAGCTCCAAACTCCTCCCCTTACCCATAATAGACATCCACTGCCTTCCATCCCCAGATAGAGTTTGCTGAACTTATACTGAGAACCCGACCTGAAAGATTTACATGTGACCTATACTGCAGCCCGTAGGCTGATCATGCGCCACGGTCCGGGGGAAGGAAGGAGGGACGGTTGAAGACAAATGTACAACTACTCAGATGGAACGTTATGGTGAGTACATAACTTCTTTATCTGAAGAAGTTTCCTTCATTTGGTCTTCAACCTGTGGGACAGAGTCCCCAGCTACTAAAACTCCTGGGAGGCCCTCATGGAAGGATATTCCGGAGCACTGAGGAACCAAAGGATGCTCTCCTTTGGATTTCAAATTCAGTTTGTAATGAGAAATAAACATATGAGATGAGGACCAAGTAGCTGCAGAACAAATATCATCCAAAGACACTCTAGACTAAAAAGCTGCAGACTTAGTCATGGACTTAGTGGAATGAGCTTTCACCTAACCTGGAGGAGACATGTCTCTGTCCTTATAGACCTGCAGGATGCATGAAGAAATCCATCTAGCTATACAGACCTTGGAGATAAGTTCCCCAAAAAGGGCATATAGAAGGATACAAACAATTGATCAGATGTATGGAAATTTTTTGTCCTGTGTAAATAGAATCATAACTGCCTAAGAACATCCAACATGTGGAGTTTGTATTCCATCTTGTTAGTAAAATTAGGCAAAAACACAGGCAAATTGATAGTCTGATTGATATTGGCTGGTGATGCTACTTTAGGAAGAAAGGATGGATTGGTTTGAAGGGAAACCCTATCTTTGCAAAAAATCATGTAAGAAATGTTGATGGACAAGGCCTGTAATTCTGAAACCCTTTTTGCAGAGGTAAAAGCCACCAGAAAAGCTGTTTTCCAAGATAAAAATTTCAGATCTGCAGTTGCGGCAGGCTTGAAAGGCAGAGCAACCAAAGCTTGAAGAACCATAGTAAGGTCCCATGGGGGAACAGGATCTCTGACCGAGGAGCGTAACAAAAAGGTGCCTTTGATAAAGGTTTTACACAGTCTGGAAGAAGCTAAAGAGACAGAATTCTCGCCCACATGAAAATAAGAAATGGCAGTCAACTGAACTTTGACAGTATAAGAACTAGCTCCATGATGAAAAATATCAGCTATAAAATCAAGAATGGCAGAAATAGGGGCTGTGAAAGGGTCAAAACTCCTTTGAGAGGCCCAGAAAGAAAAAAAGTTTCCACTTGCGGCAATATACCTTCCTGGTCGAAGACTTATGAGCAGCTACCAAATCTAACTGAAGAGGATAGTCCAGGGAGTCTTAGCAATCATGGGAACTGGAGCAGCCAAGCTGTCAGCTTCAGGCTGTCCAGACATGGATGAGGCACCCCCAAAGGGTGTGAAATTAAATCTTGAATGGGATCTAGGATCCAAGGTGGAGCCAGAAGGTGAGACCAAAGGAAGGGAAACCATACCTGATGAGGCCAGAATAGGGCAATGTGGATCACTTTGCTCCCCAGTCGACGAGCTTTCTGTAGAAACCTCGGAATAAGAGGTACTGGCGGGTAAGCATACAGAAGACCGGGAGGCCAAGATGAACTACAGCAAGGGGTTCAGAGCAAAAAACTTGCTGCACTTCGCGTTAGAAGGAGATGCGAAGAGATCGCAGCAAGGTTGACCCCACTCGCTGAAGATCTGTTCCGCTACTGACAGATTCAGAGACCACTCATAAGGCATCAGAATGGTCCGACTTAGCCTGTCCGCTAGGATGTTGGTCTGTCCCTGAATGTGCATTGCGATGAGAAAGCAACCAGTGGAGATCGCCCATTCCCACACTCTCATGGCCTCATGACAAAGGGGGTAAGATCTGGTCTCTCCCTGTTTGTTGATATACCAGACCACTGACATGTCTGACTGAAGAGCAATCGTCCCCAGACGAAGAAAGTCATGAAGGGCCTGCAACACTAGAAGGACCGCCCTCATCTCTGGGACATTTATATGAAAGGTGGTCTCTATGGAGGACCATAGGCCTTGGACTGTCTTGCCCAAACAATGCCTCCCCACTGATCTGGTGGACGGTTTCGATGGCTTGTTTTTCTAGCAGCTTGGAAATTTCCTGTGCTGCTGCCTCCCTTTGCATGGGTGATATGTCCGGGAGGTATGGGAGAACTCATGAAGGGGATTGAGTATCCTCTGGATATGATTTGAAGCACCCAGCGGTCCACTGTTATGGACTCCCATGCTGCTGGGTGCAAGGACAATCGTTCCCCATTGCCTCCAGAGTAGAGCAGTCGGGCAACCCCTCAGGGTTGCTGCCTGGGTCTGTCCGAGAAAGATTCTCGAGACTTGAAGTTCCGCGGACTCCCTCTGCTTCTGGGCCGGCGTCCATTCTGTTCCCCTCTGCCTCTGGGGGAAGAAGAGCCCTGAGTGTCCCAGGAATACTGTGACTTCTGGAACCACATCTTCTTTTGCCCTCTTTGGTTCCAGGAAAAGGACTTTTGAAGGTTAGAGAAGTGGATCCCGCCAGCAGACAGTGTCTTCCCCTCCTTCTCACTCTGGACTAATGTCTCCTTGACAGTCTTACCTAAGAGTGTAGAGCCGTCATAAGGGGCATTGGCAAACAATGCCTTGAAAGGTTCAGAAAACTGACATAACCAGAGCCAGGCATTACACCTCATGGACACGCTGGACCCAGCCACCCTAGCCACTCCTTCTGTAGCATGGGAGAGGAGTCACATGGATGTGTTAGATAATGCTATTAAAGTGGCCATCCTCACGGAGAACGAAGCCTTGTCCTCCTGCGATATGGATTTGGGGGGGAGACTCCTCCAGCTCCTTTACTAGGTCACTTTGGAGTCTGGTGAGATGGGCCAAGTAGTTCAGCACCCTAATCGAAAAGGTAGCTGAAGCGTACATCCACTTCCCTAGGTGGTCCATCATCCGCAGCTCTCGGTCAGGAGGGTGGACTGAGGAACTCTCCTGGGCAAGTTCCTTCTTAGTGGTTGCTGCTACCACCATGGTGTCCACAGGGGGGTCCTTATTCCAAGATGACCTATCTATAGGGGGGCTTAGGATTCTTTCAGGTCACTTTGGGATAGGTTCCATGGTGTCCGGTTCCTTCCATGCCTGCGAGGTGACCAGATCCACCAAAGGATCTGTGGGAGGGGCACCCAAGAAGTAGATTTGCCTGTGCCGAAAACCTCCAGGAACACAGACTCATCAGAAGGTTTGGGGGCAGACCAACCTCCCCGCTGGTGCAGGATCTCCATGATATCTCCAAAGGAGACATCTTTGGGAGGTGACCTTGGGAAACCCTCTACATCATCTAAGTCCGTGTCCTTGGTGAGGGACTTGGGGAAGTCCAAGTGCCTCCTCTTGCATGTATGCTTGCGAGGCACATCTCCAGTGGGGCTCTCTGGGGGGCACTTGCAAGCTATTTGTTCCTCGGGGGGGAACCATCTGGGGCTCTTTGAGCATGGGCTGTCCCTCTGGTAAAATGATGGGGACCACAGGCAGAGCCGAAGGGGTGTGGGAGGAGTTCGAGGGGGTGGTCAAGGGTCTCGATCCGAAGGAGAGAACCCTTTCTACCATGCTGAACACAGAAGGAGAGCGAACCTCCTGAGAAACCAATAAGGAGGTCGGTCTCCCTGGGTCTGATGCGAGAATCTGAGCTGGCCCCGAGGTGTTCGAAGCTCCAAGGGAGGGAACCTGGCCCGACAAGGTCGGAGCCGATGAAAAAGGTTCCACTCCCTCGGATCCGACACCCAAGCTACGGCTCCGAGAGTAGCTTGGATCCGAAATGCTCCAGGCAGCTGTCGGTGTCAATGAAGCAGGTACCATTGGCACCAACCCCCTGATCAAAGCCAACCTTGGATCGAGTACTCCAAACCCGAAGGTCGGATTGGAGAAGGAGAAATGGGTTGAAAGAAAGGAAGCGAGCTCCCCCCTCTGGCAAGGCCCCCATCTGGATATGTATATGGATAAATTGCCTCATCATCTTATCCAGATCAATACCTGACAAGGAGTGGGTAGACCGTGATGAGGCCATGGACTCCGACCTAGCGGGTCGGGGAATCAAGGCCTGAGAGGCTGGATGTGTCTCCTCTGGCTCCAGGGAGAACCTTGGAGATTGGAGTCGAGGGGAGTCATGGGTCTGTGATGTCTTCCTTGGAGAAGTGAGGTCCGGGGACCTCTTCCTCTTTTCCCTTGTCTTCAACTCTCTCTCTCCCTCTCTCTACCTCTCTTCTGCTCCGCTACCACAGGCTTTGGTACAGGAGGTTGAGTCTCAGCCTGGGAGGGAGGAGAAGCCAGAGGAAGAGAGGAGGGAGAGGCGGCCACAGCAGCCGCTGTGACTGAAGCCGGAGATGAGGAAATAGAGTTGGAAGGAGGAAAAAGACCTCTGACGGCCAACTTGGCCTTCCTATTCTTTAAGGCACGGGGGTTGAAGCCCGCACAAATACTACAATCCACGCTCAGGTGGGCCACACCTAAGCACAAAACACACAAGTGTGGCCATCCGCTGTGGATAACTTATAGCCACACTCTGTGCAGCGCTTGAAGACAAGCTTTTCAGTCATCCTTAATTTTAGAAAGATAGCCTTAGAAAAAAAAGACAGGCAAGTTCTTTCTAATTAACAAACACACACACACTCACCACACTCGTCTCTACTACCTACACCACAGAACAAGCTACTCTATACTAACCTAAAAACACTAACACTTGACACACCAAGCAAGGGGAGGTGTATGGGGAGCTATACTAACATGAAATGAGAGAAATTTGGAAAAATTATTTACTCACAAATGGTTTTAAAATCCACTGCTAGTTGGAGCTCAGAAAACAAGATGCTGAAGCAATTCACAGCAAACAAGATCTGGGCATGGAAGGCAGTGGAGGTGTGTTATGGTAAGGGGAGGAGTTTGGAGCTCGGAGCTGATGCTAGTAAAAGTTGCCGGCTCGGATCTGATACAGATCCATAATCCACAGGTTGAAGACCAAATGAAGTAAGCTACTTCAGATCCTGCAATTATCTGCTGTACACAAGAAGCTGGAAGGAACAGACTCTATTAATTTTATGAAAGCACAAATAAGCAACTGAACTGGTATTCCACAGCAGGAATTGTTAATTGAAAGGGCACATCATGTGTAAGATCTAAACCTGGCTATGAGAAAACAACCTTTACTAGAAAGGGTCACCCTGACTCTACTACACTTTGCTGTGAGGGAAAGGTTAGTTTGCTTTTTATTTGTTGTATTTTGTATTACTTTATTGCCTTTTTCTATTTTGAATACTTTGATTTGTTTTCTTTACCTTGTGTTTTACTTGTATTCTGCTTTTAATTGCATATTAAAACTTGAAAAGAGACCACAGCTCTGTCTCTTGTGAGTCAGGCAGAAATTATTTCCACCCTCCCACCCAGTTACTGTTGTGCTCTTAAACACCACTGTCTTTCTAGTTGCCTACCCCTTATGTAAATTTGAGCATATATTTCATTTCATCTCTGCTTTTACTGGCTTGTGTGAGTAAGCACAAAATTATCATTTTGTGAAATCACTCCTGTTCAACTATTTAAATTTATTGGCACTGTATTCCATAGTATCAGAATACAAAAGTAACCACCCACTTTCAATCTATCTTGCTGTTTTAAAAATAGTGACTCTCCACTAAAACTTAACTTTTTAGACAGGTAAAACTTAAGTTACCTACTTTCACATCTAATTATTTTAGTGCACATTGCAGTGTTTACGATAAACCATTTTTTCATCTTACCTTTAAGCATCTACTGCAAGACCACCAGTTATTGGACAGCCTACATTTGGCCTCTCAGTAGTCATCTTGGGAATAGTGCTTCTGTTTTCTCCTGGTAAGAGGAGTGCAGTTACATTATTTCCTGGAGACTGCTGATCTCCAGAAAGCTTAATAACTGTTTTATAGGTGACAGCTTAGAATCTGTGCTTATATTCTGATCCTGGTGAGAGTAGGAGCAGAGTGCAGTGATTCCTGACTCTTTCTGGTTGGAGTCCCTGTGACTAGCACTTGCTCTAAAACCTGCTGGAAAGCACTAGGAAGTCTTAAACTGATACAAGCACTCGATTATCCTTATTAATAAGAAGAAATTAATCGTAGGCACTAAGCAGCCTATAACTACAAAATACCTTGTCAAGGTAAGAGAAAACAGCTCTTGTACTTTATAAAAAAAAAAAGCACTTAACCAGGCATGTCCAAGGGTCAGCTTCCGGTGATTTCTCCTATCCACCTGGTGAATCTGGGCATACTGGGGCAATGCAGCAATTGCCTCATGTACACAGACAACCCTCTCCTCCTACCACCTAACACTACAACCTGTGAGAGATGCACTTACATAGCCAAACTGGAAGCAAAGCTCTCTCCAGTTAAGATTGTGCTAGGCAATCAAGAGGAGAAGGTCAACACCTGCACTACACCTCAAGCAACACACAGCCCTTCAAAACCCTCACCACCAACATCCACACATAGCAACACTAAACACACATATGCGGAGGCCCCTAACATTACCCTGCCCAAGCAACAAGGACCTCCTAAGCTGAAACGCAAAAAAACACCAATGACAAAGTATCACATACCTCATAACACCAGTGTGCCACCCAACAACAGCCCCTAAGGCAAGACAACATACCAAACGCTTTAGTCATAGGTGTCTCTATAGTCAGGCACACTGATGTCCCACTCACCAGGCTGAACAAGGAGAAAATTACAGTCAACTGCCTGCCACATAACGCATGCACTCAAGTCACTCCACAACAAGTACAAATACGACTCTGTCATTGTCTATGTTGGAGTGAATGACTTGAGACGTACTTCCCTGGACTACATGAAAAGAGAAACGGAAGAGCTCTCGGATCATGTGGCCCAGGCAGGTATGACCCTAGCCCTGAGTAGCATCCTGCCTTTGCCCAGAATTATACCATAGTATAAGGACCAAATGACTGACATCAACAATTGGCTAAGTTTTGGTGTCATTCAAAGGGGATCCAGTATCTGTCTGCCTGGGACGACATGATCGACAAACCACAATGTTTTGCCAGAGATGGTCTGCACCTGTCGCCCCTGGGATTCAGGTTACTGGCTAAGGCTCTTGTCACCCCTATAGTGCCTTTTTTAGGCAAGGCTCAAAGGACAAAACCACCACAGTAACAGGTGCAAGTATGCAAAATATGAAGGTAATGCTACTCAATGCTAGAAGTCTACATTTCAAAATGCACTCTCTCGAGGCACTCCTAGAAATGGAGAACATAGATATCTGTGCAGTAACTGAGACCTGGTTCAAGGTTCCATAGAGCACCCCTGCAATACCAAGCTACAACTCTCTCTTACAACACTTTTCGGCCACCAAACCAGGACCGAAACACTAAAGGTGGAGGAGTGTCCATATTCACCAAGGATAGTCACACCTTCAGGCTAGTTGCCCAACACAATGCATCCAAAAATCTCCAGGTGCAACTAACACTAGGTAAGACTGCAATCCAAATTGTAGTTGCTACAGATCCCCCACCATGCCCTAAGATTCTCACTACACCTTTCTAAACATACTGGAAAATATTAACATACAACCAAACACCCTAATACTGGGTGATTTCAACTATCCTGCCATTAAATGGGAAAACTACTCATGTCCAATGCCCTGGATCAGCTAATCCATAGTTCCACCAGGGGCTCCAATATCCTGGAACTGGTCATTACCAACATGGGAAATCGATGCTCCACACCCATGGTCACCCCCTCGTTGGTTAGGTCTGACCATAAGCTAATCATCTTTGACATCTACATCTCACCCCCACCCCCCAGTAAGGAAACAGCTGTAAAAAACTTCTCCAAGGCCAACTTCATGCTACTCAAGTCAAAAGTGACAAACTTCATGACACCCATGCATATGGGAACTGAAAGTTCGACTGCTGAATCCTACACTAAAGCACTGTACGAGCACATCCACTCGTGGATGAATTGTGCCATCCTAAATAGAACCAAGACACTCTCCTCCAAAAAAAGGAAGCCAATCTGGTGGCCCCCTGTCATAAACAAACTATACAACAGAAGGAAGAAACTGCTGCAGAAAAGAGGAAAATCCCAGGATGCAAAAATCTCCCTTACCAGTCTCAGTAAGAAGCTGAGATCCCTCATGAAATCCTCCAAAGCTAGTTACGAAAATAAAATTGCCAAAGATTCCAAAGACAAACACAAGGCATTCTATAACTATGTCAAGAATCTAAATGGCAATGCTCAGATCTGCTCTGAGCTACAACAGAATGGCATTAAATATACTGATCCCAAGGACATTGCCAATATCCTGGCAGATCGATGCAGTGCCAACTTCACCCCCCTCTCACCCCCTAAAGGGGCCATCTCAATAGCAAAAGACTGTCAAATTCCGGTAATCACGGCCACACAGGTAAAAAATGCACTATCCAAAGCTAAGAATACAGCATCTATGGGACCAGACGACATCCCCGGCTTGTACTACATGAACTACAAAATGAACTGGCACCTCACGTAAGTGTCATGTTTAATCATAGCCTCCCCTCAGGCTTCGTGCCCACTGAGTGGTGCACAGCTACAGTTATCCCACTCCACAAGGGGGGGATCCACCTTGGATCCCGGGAACTACCATCCCATTAGTCTGACTAGCCTGATCTGCAAGGCCATGGAACTTATAAACAAAGACATTGGCAACCTTCAAACACTGGACCCCACCCAGTTTGGGTTTGTGAAGGGCTGATCTTGTCTCCTGAACCTGCATGACTTCTTCGAATCAGTATCCAGAGCCGTGGACAAGGGTATGGTGGTCCACACAGCCTATATGGACCTCGCCAAGGCCTTCAACACCATCCCCCACTCTGGAATCATAGATAAACTTACTAAGCTGGGCATAAATCCCTACGTCACTCAATGGGTTGCCAACTGGCTTACGGACAGAACCCACACTGTAAAAGTAGCCAACTCCACATCCGGCTCCAGACAAGTGACAAGTGGAGTACCTCAGGGTTCAGTCCTGGGACCGCTCTTGTTTGGCATCTACTTCTCTGAAGTACAGGCCAACACTAAGGGACTCTAGCTAACAAAGTTCGCAGATGACTGCAAACCGAGAGCCATTACTGAATCTCCAAATGATGTGGAAATTCTACAAAAGGGCCTTACAAAAACAGATGCTTGGTGCCAGAGCCATGGGCTCAAGCTCAATGCAAAGAAGTGTATAGTTCTCCCCTTTGGGAAAAACCATGTACCCATGAATTACCACATAGGTGGCAGTACACTAAACACCAAAAGTGTGATAAGAGACTAAGGAACACAGGTGGACAGTGGTCTCACCTTCAATAACCACATCGCCACAACAGTCAGGAAATCCTTCTATGTGGCACACCTCATCACTAAGGGCTTTTTAACCACAAAAAGGAGGTCTTTGTCCCACTGTACTCATCCCTCATTAGACCCATCATAGAGTACAATGTCCTGTTTGGTATGTACCTCACAAGACATCTGCAACAAATGGAAAGGACACAGAAACACCTCACTAAAAGAATCACAGGCCTAAAGCAGATGCCCTATGCTGACCGACTAAAAAAACTCCAGCTATACTCTGTCACATATTGTCTACTCAGAGACGATCTCTGCTTAACATACAAGGCCATGCCAAACCCAGAGCAGTTGGACATGCTACACTTAAAGAAATCCCAATCCATCAGAGCCACACACTCCAGGGACCTAAACCTTGTCATCACAATGAACAAAACATGCTGGAGGGATAGGTTCCTGATCCAGAGATTCCCCATACTCTAGAATAGACTGCTCATACATGTCAAGAAGAACGCCTCCTTGGCCTCTTCAAAAGGAACCTTGACGACTGGATGGGAGAAAGGAAATTTACCCCGGGGATCACTTCAGTTGCCCTGCTGGACAGGGGTCCAGGGAAGTAAATATTGTGGGAAGAAATAGCCAGGGAATTGTTATGGCTAGGCATGTATAGGCCCTAGGGCCGATAGCCTAGTACTAACCTATGAACCTAGAACTTTAATAGTAAAGATGCAATCTTACCAGCAGAAGGATTTGATTCTAACAAAACTGTGGCACAAGGACCAAGTACTAAAAGTGGGAGACAGCAGAGTGTTAGAGGAGAATGACTATTCATTGTACACCACACAAAAGAGTAAAGTTATTCCTTTATTCCGGGAATTTCGATAAACAGGCATGAGATTCAAACTGCTGTACCCAGCTATCTTGAAAATATTTTCCCTGGAGGAACAAAATAATTTTTTGATTAAGTACGTGTTAAGAAAGAAATACAAAATTTGTCCAACAAAAAGTGAGCTGTGAAACAGAAGGAGATTCTGCTTCTTCTTCTGCTGGTAATAAAGATTACAGACAGACTGTGCTAGTGAAAACTTTTCCAGTGTTTCAATGGAAAATGCATGAGAGGGAGAAAAGAGCACAAGAGCTGATTAAAAGAATTGAGGGTAGACTGGGCATGAAGTAGAGACATGGTTTGGGAGATGGAAAGGAACAGGAATAGAAAAAGAAAATCTTGAAAATATTGGACTTTCTTTGACTTTGTTAAACTTGTATGGGACTATAAAGCATATGCCCTACTTCATCTCATTAACATTTGGAGAATAAAATCAGTAACTTGGAAACTGACAAATGTAGGACTATAAAGTAATAATTATATTTGTGAAACATGACAAAACAAGAAAATCTGGAAATATTGGACATTTTTGGACTTTGTTAAACTTGTAGGGACTCTAAAGCATATGTCCCACTTCATGTCATTAATGTCTAGAAAAATATTCAGGAGAGGACTGTAGTGCATGCTTTTCTTTGCATATTATACATTTTTCAGTTATTTTTAAGTTTAATAGGGATACTAATGTAAATAGGTGCTCCTGTTCTTTTTTTCTTTTTCTCTTCTTCTCTTTCTCCTTGTTCAGTTTTAAGATCATACGGCTTTTTTTCTAGTAAACAGTTTTGTGTCTGGTTCTCATGTCTCTAGCATTCAAGTGTTTTCCCAGCTGAGACAGCTGTGAAGATAAGACAAAACCAGACAGCACTTACTAGAACCACAGGTTGTACCATGCATCTTAGCATGGACAACCTTTCTTTTAGGTTAGCTCAAGTATGTGCGTGTGACGGTCAGCTTGGAATATTTGTTCCTAGTAGGAGGGTAAAGCTTCAATATTTGAAGATGTAAATAGTATTGTGTGTGATTATTAAGTTAGTAGGTTTTGGGGGAGTACTGTGTGTGTGTGTGTGTGTGTGTGTGTATTACTTTTGTTTGAGGGTTTTCAACAAGTTCTGTATTATGTGACATGGGCTCAAATGAAAATGACAAGAAACAACTGTATAAAAGATTAACCTGTCAAACAGTATATGCATGTAACACAAAAGCTGGAACTAGACATTTAACAAAAAAGCTGTTATACATAAAATTGGAGAATAATCATTTTTCAAGAACATGATGCTTTCTATAATGTCTTTAAATGTCAATGGTCTCACAGATAAATACAAAAAAGAAAGAGTAGTGAACTATATTAAAAATGTAGAGTGCAAATAGTTATGCTAAAGGAGACATACTTGAAAAGAACTGAACATGTGAATTTGATAAAGAAGGGTTTTCAGGATGGTTATTCAGTGGAATACCTGGAGCAAAGGAAGAAAGGTATACTTATTAGATGAGCTCCAATACTAACAGAAGAGGACAATAAAGACAATAATGGTAGATTTGTAGTACTAAGGAGCTACTGGCAAGGGAGGAGGCTTACACTGGCATGTATTTATTTTCCAACGAAAACTGCTATAATGGAGCCAGCTTTCAGAAAGGAGTATTACTTATAGGTGGGGACTGGAATTTGGGGGGCCCATAAGAAAAAATATAACAAAGGAAGGTAGATTTTTAAAGAAATGTATAAAAATATTTGGCATGGAAGATGTGAATTCAGTACTAGGAGTTTGGAGTGAATTTACATATTATTCCCAAAGATACGAAAAGTGGCTAGGCTAGACAGAATTTATATTTCACAGGAACATGTACATTTAATTGAAGGTCTAGATACACACCCAATAACAATTTCAGATCATGCACCAATAATAACTAAAATAAAAACACAGGGTAATGAAATAAAAATGAGACACTGGTGCTTTCCCACCTATCTGTTGAAAAGAGAGGAATTTAAGGAATGGGTAATAGAAGTTATTCAAGAACTATTAGAGAAGATAAAAATTTATTCTGAAAATATAGCTAGGAGGTGTGAGATATGGCTAAGAAGAAACAAGAATAATTCAGACAGACTGGCAAATGTTAAAGTATTGCAAAATGGGAAGAATCTCACAGAACAAGAAGAGGAGCAGCTGCAGAATGCTAAACAGAAAATAAGGAATTAACTTGCTTAGAAAAATTTCTGTTAAGCAACTGTCTTTTGATAATAACTCTAGAGCACAAAAACATTTAGAATAACAACTCAGGCAAAAGAAAGTAGAAAAGGTTGTCACTAAGCTTAGGGAGCCTATACCAAGGAAGATAAAAAGGGATCCTGTAAAAGTACTGGAAATATTTTGGAACTTCTAAGTTTGTATAAAGCAGAAAAATATGGAAATCAAGAAAGGGTACACATGTAAATGTTTATGAAAAAATTAAATATGCCAAGGTTAGAGGTAGAAGAGGCTCAATTATTAACAGTTAGGATAGGAGGAGATGAGATAAAAATAGTGATGTATAACCAAGCTACAGGAAAATCCCCAGGAACACGTGGTATTCCTGTAGAAGTTTGGAAGCTAGGAAGGGAAAAAAAAACGATAAAGATCTAGAAGGTTTTGTTAACAGTATTTTAAGAGAAGGGGACGTACCAACATCCTGGAAGAAAGCATTGGTAGCTATAATACATAAAGAGGGTAAAGATCCATCAGATCCAACTTCATACAGGCACATTTCAATAGTAAACCTTGATTTAAAAGTGTTTATGCCTATAATGGCTAAAAAAATGGCAAACATGATGCCAAAATTGATAGACATGGATCAATGTGGTTTTCTGGAGGGCAGGCAAACATCTGACAATGTTAACAGGACACTGCGGACTCAGAGGAAGCAGAATGCAAGAAAATACCACTGTTGTTGATGACAGAGTAAGCTGGGACTTCACGAGCAGTGCAATGGAAGCATTTGCATTCCATGATAAAATTATAAGTTTGATTAGGAGGAAATACAAGGGATCAGAGGTGAAAACTAAAATGAGTGGGGTCCTCTCTGATGATCTTTGCTTGAGCAGAGGAATCAGACAGGGGGTGTCCTCTCCTCTCTTTGTTATTTGCATTAATATTTAGAACCAATGGCCAAAAAAAAAAAAAAACTAAGGGAGTCAGAAATTCAAGGATATCATTGGTATTGTAGTCAAGAAGGTACAGTTGTGTACACTTAACATAAATGTAGATGTGTGAGTGTATTCACTGCTGCAGTCAATACAATTGGGTTATCCTGCTGGCAGGCTACCCTCAGTTGGCCTGAATTCCAAAATCTAGGTCCGGCGTCAGTTGCTGTCGCCTCTTCCCTGACGTTAGTGCGCTAGGGGTATAAAAGATGCAGCCGACGTCATTTTCTTCAGTTTTTCTTGCCCCAGATGTCAGGTGCCCCCAAAAGGGTAGGCTAAAATTTTGTCAATAAAACATGCATGCACCAAAGTATATATTTTGCCTTCATCTACAAGCAAATACACCACATAGGTTGTATATAACACAGAAGTACAGATAAGTTCCAGCAAAGAAAATCGGGATGGCGGGAGGGTACCCTGGACTGCAACAGTGAATACACTCGAACATCTACATTTATGGTAAGTGTACACAACTGTACTATGTTCTTCGTGTTTCACTGTTGCAGTCATTACAGTTGGGTTGAATCCCAAAGCTAAGGTTGGTAGGCTGGAGCTAAATAGCATTAGGAGTGGCTATTAGGCCCTGCAAAACTGCAGTGGCAAAGCGTGCCCTTGATTTAGAGTAGAGTGGTAAGTGATAGTGCTTTGTGAAGGTGTTCACTGAACTCCAAGTAGCAGCCTCTAAAATGTCTTTGGTTAGTACTCCCCTGAGGAAGGCTGCTGAGGTGGCTGCTGCTCTGGTTGAATGTGGCCTAATGCCCTTAGGTACTGGCTTGCCATGTTGTGAATAGCAGAAACGAATGCAGTGGCCTATCCACTTTGAAATAGTCTGCTTTGAGATAGCCTTTTCTTGTGATGCTGCAGCATATGCCACTAGTAATTGCTCTGTCTTTCTGAAAGCTTTGGTTCTGTTCAAATAGAAGCGTAGCTGTCTATGTATGTCCAAAAAATGCAAAATTCTCTCCCTCTTATTCTGTGGGTTTGGATAAAAAGTAGGCAGATGAATAGTTTGGTTAAAGGCCACAATGGACACTACCTTAGGCATAAATATCGGGTTTGTCCTGAGAGAAACCCTGTCTGGATAAAAAATGATAAAAGGTTCCACAGCCATGAGTGCTTGTAGCTCTGAGACTCGTCTTGCAGAAGTTATTGCTAGGAGCAGAGCTGTTTTCCAAGATAAAAACTTTTTATCAGCTGTAGCGGCTGGCTCAAAAGGAGGCAGGGTGAGTTTTTCCAAGACATAATTGAGGTCCCATGCAGGTATTGGTGATCTCCTTGGAGGCCTTAAATTTTTGTACCCTCTGAGGTATTGCCTTAATAAAGGATGAGAAAAGATTGGTGGCTCTGTATTGTAATGAGCCGAAATGGCAGCGGCATGAATTTTTATAGATGAAAATGATAGGCCTTTGTCCAGCATCTCAGTCAAGTATTGTAAAATCTGAGGAATATTTGGTACAACTGTGTCAATTCCTTGTGCCTGGTTCCAAGTACAGAATCTCTTCCATTATCCAGCATAGGATTTTCTAGTACTAGGCCTCCTGGCTTCCAAAATGACATCCATCACTGCTTTAGTGAGAGGTGTGTTTTGTATGACTATGTTATCCGCCATGCTGCCAGATTTAAGGTCTTGAGTTGGCTGTGCAGGATCTTATTGTTCTGCTGGGACAGTAGATGAGGCACTTGAGGTAAGGTCCAGGCTGGGTACTGAGACAGGTTCCTTAGGATTGGATACCAGTACTGGCGTGGCCAGTCTGGGGCAATCAGTATAATTTTGGCTTCTCCTGTCTGACCTTTAGGAGTACCTTGGGGAGGAGAGGCAGAGGAGGAAAGGCATATACTGTTATGTTTTTCCAACTGAAAGATAGGGCATCCACTTTCCATGCTTGTCTGTGATAAGTCCTTGTGCAGAATCTCTTTAGTTGGCAGTTGGAAGGTGAGGCAAAAAGATCTATGTCCAGGCATCCCCATTTCCTTGTTATCATGCTGAAGACTTGTGGATCCAATTTCCACTCATGGGGATCCATGAGGTTTCTGCTTAGTTCGTCTGCCACAGTATTTATCTTTCCTGGCAGGAATTGTGCCTGCAGATGTACTTGGTAAGTCAATGCTGTGTCCCACAAAGTCATGGCTAGTCTACAAAGGGGGTAAGAATGAGTGCCTCCCTGCTTGTTTATATACCACATGACCATGGTATTATCTGTCTTTATCAGTAGCTGTCCCGGATGAAGTAGGTCCTTGAAGGCTGTCAGGGCATTTTGAACAGCTAGCATCTCTTTTTGATTGATATGTAGATGCATTTGGTTTGCGGACCATGTGCCTTGAATACATCTTCCTGCCATGTGGGCTCCCCAGGCATAATCCGATGCATCCGTTGTTAATGTCTGTGCGGCTGGAGGTAGAGTGAATGGCTGTCCCTTGTTCTGAAGACAGGCCTTCACCCACTATCGAAACTCCTGTTGCAGGCAGGGAATGAGAGTAACTATTGTTTCCAGGCTGTGGCAATATTGAGTCCAAACACTTTTTAGGTACCACTGAAGTTTCCTCATATGCAGTCTTGCATATGGAATTAGTAGAATGCAGGATGCCATGAAGCCCAAAGCCTGCAGAATTTTTCTTGCAGATAACTGGGCCTTTGTTGCCAACAGTTTGAAATAGGTAGTCAGTTGCCTTTGCTTGTCTGGCATGAGATAAGCCATTTGGGCAGCTGTATTTAAGCTTGCACCCAGGACTATTATCTCTTGAGAGGGTACTAGTTTTGTTTTCTGTTCGTTGACTGTGTACCCTAGGCATGGTAGTAATCTCTTTACAAACGCCAGATGCTGTAGTAGAATGTCCTTGTTCTCTGCTTGAATGAGGCAGTCGTCCAAGTAAGGATATATATGTATTCCTTTTTGTCTGCAGTATGCAATTACTGGTGCCAGGCACTTTGTGAAGACCCTGGGCGCAGTAGATAAGCCAAAGGGCAGTGCAGAGAATTGGTAGTGCATTGAGCCAGCTTTGAATCTGAGGTATCTTCTGCATATTTGTCTGATTGGGACATGCAGGTATGCCTCTTTTAGATCTAAAGTCACAAGCCAAGCCTTCTTGCCCAACATGGGCAGAAGCTGCTGCAGAGTCAACATTTTGAATTTTGGAATATCCAGATATGTGTTTAGAATAGATAAGTCCAGTATTGGTCTCCAGGTTTTGTCCTTTCTGGGTACCAAGAATAGTCTTGAATAGAATCCTTGTTCCTGCTCTTGTTCTGGTACTTGTTGAATGGCCCTCATGTCCATGAGGGATGAAACTTGTTTTTGTGCCTCTGCCCACTGATGCTTTGGCAGGTCTGGCCAACCGTTTGCCCTTGGCAGGGTATGGAAATTAAACTTGTAGCCTTGTGACACTGTGTTTAAGACCCATTTGTCCTGGGTTATTATGTGTCAATTTTGAGAATAAAGTGCTACTTTTCCCCCTAAAGGTGCTGCCAGAAGATAAGTGCTTGGTGCAGGCAGGGGGAAGTCATTGGGACTGTTTCCTGTATGGCTGTGATTTGTCTTCTCCAGTTTTGGAGGTAGAAGCACCCCATTGTTTAGACCTGTATGAACCTTGGGGCTGGGATCTGCCTCTAGGGCATCTGTATCTGCCCCTTTGTGGTTTGTCTGACACTGGAAAGGACCAATTCTTTGTAGGCCAGTGTCTGCTAAATTTTGGTGGCTGTACCTGTAAGAAATCCTTGACTGTTTGCATAGATTTAGCTTTGTCCTCCATTTTCTTTAACACCTCTTCTGCCTTAACACCAAACAAAGCATCATGTTGTAATGGAGCATCTAATAATTTTGCTTTAACATGATCAGGAAGTGCGGCCCTGCAGGAGGTCTCCAGAGAATCAAAACCACATTACAA
This sequence comes from Protopterus annectens, assembly GCF_019279795.1. Classification (NCBI taxonomy): domain Eukaryota; kingdom Metazoa; phylum Chordata; order Ceratodontiformes; family Protopteridae; genus Protopterus; species Protopterus annectens. Next base: position 656,874,828 of record NC_056746.1, read on the forward strand.
AGTATGTTTTCCAACTTGTTCAGCTGCATGCAATAAATCCTGCATTTTTTTGTTTTCTGCACATTCAGAATTTATCAACATTTCTGTTTAAGCAGTGACATAATATATTGCTGAGCATATTAAACTGACAATTTAAAGCCCTTATAGCCAAGGTAGCAGAAGTGTAAATCTTTTTCCCCATCTGTCCAGTGCCCTAGAATCCCTATCAGAGGGAGTAGGGTTTTTTTGCAGTGGAAGCCTTGACCCCTTTGGGACCCTGAGAGAGAGTTTCTGGGTCAGCAGCAGGGTTTTTGAAAAGGAATTTATGAGAGTCAGGAACCCTGTAGTACCTGTCCGGCTTGACATGAGCTGGAGGTAAGGAGTCAGGGGTCAGACTGGACTCTGAAAATACATCATCTACAATGTCTAACACAGGTGGAATAGCTAGGGGCCTGTGTTGTGGTAGTAAACGGAAGTCTCTGAGCCTTTTCTTAGATTCTGAATAATCTTGGCTCTCCCAGTGGAAATGCTCCCTCATGGTATGTAAAGTTTCCCCAAAAGAATGATCCTCAGGAGGAGAGGCTGACGGGATGGATTCTTCAGCATCAGAATCCTCATAGGGAGGAAGAGAGTATTCCTGATCAGAAGAGGAATCAGATGAAATGGAAACCTGATCTGAAGATTCATATTCTGTCTCTTGCCTAGGCCTCTTATCAGCAGGGGGATGGGAACCCCTAATCAAACTAATTAGGTCTTCGGCCATTTTGAGCATCTGTTTTTTAGGCATGAAGGCCTGTCCATGAGGCTGTTGTACTTGTTTCTTTGTCTTTAAAGGTGTTTTAGTCTTTGCCTTTGAAGCTGAAGTCGTTTTAACATATAACTGAGTAGGTCTGAAAACACCCTCAGAAGCCGATGCCTGCTCAGTGGCTCCGGACCCATCTGAGGGAATAGTTTCCAAAGGTCCAATACCTTGAGCTTCCAGTGGCCTGGTCAACTCCACGTGGGTGTCGGTAGCGGCCTGCGAGTCTAAAGTAGCGGTCATCAGGGGTTGCAAAGGTGCCTCACTGAGAACCGGCGAACCAGTGACTGGCTTAGAAGAAGCCTCGTCGTCGGTTTTGGACCTCGGATGCCTGTCCTTTTCTTTGTGTTTCTTGTGAATTCCGGTAGTCAGATGGCTATCTGACGACATTGTACAGTTAAATCTTCTGCCAAAATAGTGAAATGCAAAATCGTACCGACGCTTAATAGTGCGTTGGTTAAATCTAGCACAAAACCGACAACTAGCTACATCGTGGTCAGGGCCTAGGCAAGGAATACAGTAAGAATGAAAGTCCTTATGAGGTATTTGCTTCCTACAAGAAATGCAACTATTAACTTTTTCTGACATCGGTCTGGAGCAAGAAAAAAGTTTCCCCAATGGGGTACTTAGCTTTTAATGAAGACTTCGGATCTGAAATTCGAACACGAAAATCTCAGGAGTCGGCCGACCGGCACTTGCGAACTGCTTTTGCTTCGGGCACCGCGCGGCAATAAAGACTGAAGAAAATGGCGTTGGCTGCATCTTTTATACCCCTGGCGCACTGACGTCAGGGAAGAGGCGACAGCAACCGACGCCGGAGCTAGACTTTGGAATTCAGGCCAACTGAGGGTAGCCTGCCAGCAGGATAACCCAATTGTAATGACTGCAACAGTGAAACACGAAGAACATTCGCTGGCTCTATTTGCAGATGACATTATTTTATGCCTGACAAAACCAGAAATAGACATTACAGTGCTGTGGAACATACTGAAACATTTTCAAATCTTTTTGGGCTACTGAATTAATGAAGCTAAAACAAAGGCAATAGCGGTAAATTATGTACCCACATACAAATTGATTCAGCAATATCCATACTTATGGAGACATGATAAAATCAAGTATTTAGGAGTATGGATTAAAATGATTCTAGTGTGGCAGCTAAGGATATGTGGGAAGAGACTAAACAAAAGATAATACAAAAACTAAGAAAATGGAAGCTCTGTTATATGGATATTGATAGTAAGATACAAGCAGTTAAAATGTTTTTAGTCCCTTTAGTTTTTTTATACATAGGTCAGGCATATTTTTGGATAAGTTGTAGATAGCAATGAATAAAGATCTGAAGGATTTTATCTGAGAGGGGAAGACAGCAACAGTCAAGTGGGATAAGCTTATTATTCCAATAGGACAGGGTGGATTGGGATTACCCAGTTTGAATGGATGTTTCAGAGAAACACAGTTAAGGCTAATATATATAGCAGAAGCAGAAAACTATAATTCAAAGTGTAAAGAGATGATGATGAAACGGGGAAGCTCAAGTAACAAGGAGAGACTGGGATTTTGGAAGCAGACCTATAAGGAGAATAACAATAATCATACAAAATATTATATTCATAAAGTATCAGAAAGTATTCTAATAACTAAGCCAACATGGGAATGGAGAAAGGAGGTACTGCTGATAGGGATGACTGCAATTAGGGATAGAGACAATAGGCAAGGGGGAGGAATTTATTGGCGAAAACTGTCAAAGGAACCAAGGTAATGAGCGCAAATAACTAGAGAGGGAAAGGTAACAGAATGGGAAGACACCACGACCTTCTTTGGACTGCAGGTTAGAGATTGCCTTCCCTATCAAGGACTGATATTAGAGTATAGACAAAGAGAATAATTAGGGGGTCCTAAATGAAAGACCAGCACTAGTAGAGTTTTTAGTAGAATCTAGAACAGAAGCTGCCATTAAGAAAGGAATAATTAGTAGAACATATAAAATACTGCATGATAACTACAAGAATCAACCAGAAGAGTTTAGAAAGAATTGGGAAGAGAGACTGGATAAGCAATTCACAAAGAAACAATGGGAGATATATGTATGACTCCCACATATGCAACAAAGTCTAGAAGATTTAGAATCTTTGCTTGGAAGTGATTACATAGGTATTTTTATACCCCAAGTAGACTTAAAATAATTTTTCCTCAAGTAGACAGCAAATGTTGGAGGTGTGATGGGGAAGAAAGAGGTAACTGGGAACATATTTTCTGGGAGTGCAATGAGTTGTCAGACTTTAAAGATTCCCTGTCCACTGCTCTGTTGGAGATGCTGGGTGAGCAAACTGGTTTAACTAAAGAAATGATTTTTTGAGTTATGATACAGAATCAGAATGGCCTAGACATAGTAAGGCCTTGCTGAGTCTAATGATGATGGCTGCCAAAAAAGCAATTACTCGAAAATGGAAATCAAAGTTTAAACCAGCTTTACTAGAAGTAGTGAAGATAGTAATGGAGAAAAAATAACTGGAATTTGGATCTTTAGAAAAAGGTAGGAGAAAATTACTTAGGAAAAAAATGCTATGAGTGCGGGATCAATATATGAAAAGGAGGAACAAGGTTTAAAAGAAAGCAGGATCTGAAATGAGTCTTTTATTACATAATCGAACTTTTAAAAGTTCGAACGTCATATGGTCTACACCATATGATCGAACTTTCAAAAGTTCAAAAATGTAATAAAAAAATAAACCAAAGAAAAAACTTACCTGAAAGGTTTAAGTAGGGGGGCAAGCCCACCAAACCCCCCACTCTTTAAATATACCAACTCCGAGATCGCACTACAGTGCAGAAAAGGGAAATCTTCCCATTCCGCACTGTACGGAGATCTCCGTTGAAACGTTCAAACTTTTAAAAGTTCAATCATATGGTGTCAACCATATGTTATTTGAACTTTTAGATCGACAATGTGACATAGACCCTCTGAAAGAGCTACGTAATGGTTGACCGACAATGAGTGGGATATATTATAAGTGATATATAATGTTTGCAGCTACAGTTGTACCAACATGACTTGTAATGTATAATGTTTGCAAATGAGATTGTGTCAGCACGCTTTATTTTCATTTATATAAATATAAGATCATCTATGTCATACATAATAATTTAATAAAGATATTTCTTGTTCAAAAAAAACTCTGCAGAGATATGCAAGTCATCTAAACAAGGAAAGATGTGAATGCCATTCAGTTTGCAATAAGCTAAGATTCGGGCTAGATATTTTGTGAATACCCTTGGAGTTATATTTAAACCACAGGGTAATGCAGAGAACTGATAATGCAACCCAAAAAACAGAGAGCCTGAGAAGCTTCCTGCAGCCTATGGGTATGGAAATATGGTACTGAGAAACGTTTATGTCTAGAGTTACCAAGTAACTCGTGAGAAATGAGAGGTAGCAGGTTCTGTAAGGTCAACATTCTGAACTTTGGAACTTTCAATTACAGATTTAGAAATTAAATATCTAGTACTGGTCTCCAAGAGGCCTTTTTCTTTGGTGCCAGAAATATTCTGGAATAGAAGCCTTTGTCCCTTTGATTTAAAAACACTGGTTCTATGACTCCCTGGGAGTTAAAGACTGAAGAGCCTGAGGAAAAAATTCTGTTTTTTTTGGAGAGTGTGGAAGTATTCCCCTGAAGGGAGTTTTTTGTATCAAGTGCCATATGTAACCCTCCTGCACCAGGAGTCCAAAACAATCTTTTTCCAAAGGGTGATGTTGAGGGGAACTGTTTGTGACAGATATGTAGAGAAATTGGCTGGTGTTGAGGGAAGATAGTAAGGAATGATGGCACAGTCATAGTGTACTGTTGGTCTGTCCAGCTTTCTGAAAAGACCCCTAATTTTTGTTGTTCTTACCATCTAGCTGCCTCTTTTTTGCATTTTGCTTGGCAGAAAAGGACTGGTTTTGTTATATCTGGCTTTTTTGTGAGAGGGAGACTTGTAGTATTTGTTTTGGGGAACATGAAATATCTCAGAAACTCTCTGAATTCATTTCCCTCCTTCATCATATTGTTTGTGAACCTGGGTAGCAGAAGAGCCAAACAATATTTCCTTATCTAAAGCTAAATCCAAAAACTTTTGGTTATGTACCAAGCACATTTTCTCTACAATGTAGCAGTAAGCCTACACAAAGTATCTGCACAATCACATACATTCTTCAAAGCGTATGCATCTAGAAAGCGTAGACATTTTGATTAACAAATATTTTCTTCTGTAGAAGAGTATAAGCCAGTTCCCTCAGACTGTCTATAAGACATAGCATAAATTTACACATATATGCTTAGTAACTCATAATTCAGAATATTACAGTGGAAGAAGAAAAAGTACAGTTGTGTACACTTACCATAAATGTAGATGTTCGAGTGTATTCATTGCTTTGGTGTGCAGAAACATGCAACCATAACAAGGGACTGCATTTCACTCAACCCCAATTCCGCCCAAACCTTGACAACAGATGCATCAGACTGTGCATGGGGGGCTCACATGGCAGGCAAATACATTCAGGGCCACTGGAGCCCAAGGCAGATTCTCCTGCACTTCAATCAAAAAGAGATGCTAGCTGTACAGAATGCTCTGACAGCTTTCAAATACCTAATCCTTCCAGGACAACTGCTGATAAAAACAGACAACACCACAGTCATGTGGTACATAAACAAGCAGGGGGGAACTCATTCTTAGCCACTCTGCAGATTAGCAATGGCCTTGTGGAACACAGCCTTGAGCAATCAGGTCCATCTACAAGCTCAATTCTTGCCAGGCAAACAAAATTCACTGGCCAACGACTTAAGCAGAAATTTCCTAGACCCACACGAGTGGAAATTGGAGCCCAACACCTTCAACCTTCTGATCCAGAGGTGGGGGACACCAGAGGTGGATCTCTCTGCCTCCCCCGAGAACCACCAGTTAAGCAAATACTGCACCAGGAACCCTCACAGCAGGGCCTGGAACGTGGATTCCCTATTGTTTTAATGGGAAAACCTCTCAATCTGTGCCTGTCCCCCTCTGCCCTTTCTCTCAAGAGTGCTACTCAGACTAAAACAAGACAGGCCAAGGGCAATTCTGATTGCCCTTGACTGGCCATGCCAGCACTGGTACCCACTCCTGCACAGCTTGACAATGGTGCCACCCTAATACCTACGCCAGATTCCTACCCTGCTGTTTCAGCAGGAGGGACAGATTTTTCATCCACAATTGCAAACCCTAAACCTTGCAGACTGGCTTATCCATTGAATACCCCACCAGCAACCCTCAGTAAACAGGTGCTGGACGTTATTCTTGAAGCAAGAAGACCTAGCACTAGAAAATCCTATGCTGAAAAGTGGAAAATATATTGTTCCTGGACTCAGTCTAAAGGAAGGGACACAGCAGTGCCCTCCTTACCTTTAATCCTGGATTACCTAGCAGAGCTACTCCACAGAGGCCTATCCTTCTCCTCCATTAAGTTTCATGCCTCTGCCATTTCAGGTTATTATAATACTGAGCCACCTCTATTTTCTCACACTCTCATCAAACAGTTCCTGAGAGGGGCTAACAACTTAAGGCCCCCAAGGAGAGCACTCACCCCTGCCTGAGACCTTAACTTTGTACTGGAAAAGCTCATGCTGCCCCCTTTTGAACCTGCTACTTCAGCGGAGTTAAAATTCTTGTCTTGGAAAACAGCCTTGCTTTTAGCCATAACTTCAGCTAGAAGAGTGTCTGAGTTACAGGCACTGATGGCTGTGGAACCCTTCATTATTTTCCATGCTGACAGGATTTCCCTCAGGAGTAACCCATCATTTATGCCTAAGGTGGTGTCCAGTGTGGCTCTTAACCAATCCATCCATTTACCAACCTTCTTTTCTAACCCTCAAAATAAAGGGGAAATGATCCAGCACTCTTTGGACATGCACAGACAGCTCAGAGTCTACCTGGATAGGACTAAGCCTTCCAGAAAATCTGACCAGCTGCTAGTCAGCTTTGCTACAGGGGCAGAGGGTAAGGCCATTTCAAAACAAACCATTTCCAAATGGAGAGCACACTGCATCCATTTCTGCTACAAGCACCATGGAAACCCAACCCCTCAGGGGGTCAGAACACATTCCACTAGGGCTACTTCTACCTCTACAGCATTAATCAGGGGAGTCCTTACCCAGGGATATTCTGGAAGCTGCACCTGGAGTTCTGTACACACCTTCACCAAGCATTACCACTTGCCTATCTTTTCCAAATCCAGGGCTGGATTTGATACAGCAGTCTTGCAAGGCCTACTAGCCAGCCCTAACACTTCTTGACTGCCTCCACCCTTCCTCAGCTTTGGGAATCAACCCAAGTGTGATGACTGCAACAGTGAAACATGAAGAACATAGTACAGTTGTGTACACTTACCATAAATGTAGATGTTCGAGTGTATTCACTGTTGCAGTCCTGGTTTCCCTCCCTCCTGTCCCCTGTTTTTTTCTATCTATCTACCTCACCTCTCTATGGCTATTCCTAATGGCACTGGTATTTACTTTTTACTGGTGGTGTTCCCCAACATATACTAGCTCCCTGTTTGGGGGCTCCTGACATTTGGGTCAACAAAAACTGATGTAATGGCATTGGCTGCCTGTTTTATACCCCTGACAACCTGACGTCATGGAAAAAGCGACAGCATCCGACGCAGAAATGCTAAGACACTGGTATTCAAGCCGACTGAGGGCTACCTGCAGGCAGATAACTCAAGTGTGATGACTGCAACAGTGAAACATGAACAACATCATTCTGTTACCTATATGGTCTAACATTTTACCCTCTGTATCACCAGGTGAAGGGGTGGTAATGAGCACCAGTCTATTTCCAGTACAAGACACGTCAAAATGTCAGCTGCCACTAACCTAAGATGAGAGAAATTAAATGCATTAGCCTGAGGTACCTTATACAGCTTATCTGCTTTTTAGGGACCGAAGGCTGGGTATCAGGATGAGTACAGGGAACATTCAACACATCCTCCAGAGCTAACAGTATAGGAGTGAAAGAAGAGAAATTAGGTATATTCATTTGTAACATATCATAATAAGTCCTTGGTTCCTTGGAAACATCTGTTTGTTCCCATAAAAATACCTCATTCAACTTGGAACTGGTCTGATTAAAAGAAAATCCTCCAAAGCAGAATAAGAATTAAAGTTTCCCTCACAATCAGAGAGCTGGGCTTGTGAATCTTCAAGAGAAGAAGCCCTATCTCTATCAGACCCTGTTTACTCAGGAATAATTTTACTGGTAATGCCCATTTGCAAATGTTTCTGCATATCAGAATTTATTGCTTGTAATGTTTATCTAGCCATGATAAGGAATTCATCTTTTTTAATAGTTATAACTTCATCAGAAGAATAATGTTAAACTTTTGTTTTTTTTTTCTTGACAAGAGTTCCAGCACAAGAGGACAGACTCAATGGAGGAACATCTGGCCAGTCTAATGGTCTCTTGTCCTGGTTACTCAAAGACGAATTTCCTGGAGTGTCTCCCATGCCCATATCAGACCCTGGAACAGCCAAAGTGGATGTGACTGATCTCAGGTCATGCTGGTCAAAAGAACTACAACACAGGGAGCCAGAAAGGTAACTCAAAGGTCTGAAGAACAGCCAATAGCAACTTCAGGTCCACTCAGTATTGGCTGAGGAACAGCCTGAGTCTGTAGCAATGGAAAAGAATCCTTGATTAAGTGATTACTTTCTCTCTAGGTTCTGTGGGAGAAGAGCTAGCTGCACTGGAGTGAGTATCCAAGCTGTAACCAGGGAAGAAGCACCAAAAGCTGTAAATATTGCTACAGTGAGTTGGTTAGAAGCTCAAGTTGTCACTGGGTACTCACAAGCAGCACATTTAAAATAGCAATTTCCCAAGTCCCTTAGGTTAGGTTATAAAATGTAAAAGCAGAACAGAATTCCCCAGTAAGTACTGTTCAAACACTCACATATATACTAACAGAATAAAAATGGCAGAGAGGTTGTTGCAAAACACAAGCAGTACAAATTTTTTCACAAAGTTAGCCCCAAATACTTAAATAAACACTCTAAGCTAAAAACAGCGGTCCTGACAGGAAACTTCCAATTTTGTGACATATACTGTGTTTCTTAATGAGTAAATACTGCTTTCAGTCAAAAAACAGATAAGATGCTATTTTTCTTAACAGATGAATAAATTCTGAGTGGAGGGGTTCCCCAATCAGGATTCATCTGCCAGAAACAAAGCTCTTAGCTGACTGCTGCTCCTGTGAAGCCTGAGATGCTTCTGCTTGAGATGGCAAGAAAGTACTGAACAAAAGCTTAATTCTGACTGCTCATTTCCCTTATTGGTATTATTCTAACAGCAGTCAGACTGAAGGATTGGGGAGGGGGGGGCAGAGCTTTTTGAAGTTGTCCAGTTCTTGTTCCTTAGATGGGAAACAACCCATGTAGCCTAAGGGCAACTGCAGCAGTGGGAATGATAAACATTGTTAATGACAACCCTCATTGCCCTGAGAAGACTCTCCATAACCATAATTCCCACAGCATTTCTAGCCTGTACTCCCCCTGAGTAGTAGACTCTAGCTCTTTTCAACCCCCTGCTATAAAGCCCACTTTAGAGCGCTTTTGTGCTTGTATACAACTCAGCACAGCTCCTCGTGGTGTCCTGCAGAGTTCTACAAGCAGCAGAGAGTGAAAGAGAGACTTTCCTTTGATTTATAAGTATTTTTCTGGCTTTCTTTTTTGACTGCTGTATTTCGACTGTATTTCGCCTAAAAGCATTTTCATATTACTAAACTAGCTCTGCAAGATGATCGACTGTATTTGTGTTTGCTTCTGAACTGTTTGCACTTTAAAAAGTTTGTTTTTTGCTTAATTTAACTGTTAGGCTAACACACTCAAGTGCGCTAGCCAATTTAAAGCATTTACTGTTTTTGTTACTGTATCTTTTTGTCTGTTTGAAACAAGAAAACAAAAAAAAAAACAAAAAAATATCCTTGTTTTCCCACCTTTACTGAACTAGAATAGTCCAGTCTTCAGATTTTGCTGATCCCTGGGCTGTGTCATAGTTCCTGTGTTGTCCATATCCTTATTTGGATAAGAGGAAGCTTCTTTGTTCACCAGTGGGAGTGGAGAGCACTGAGCAGCCTATTTGTCCCTAAAGGAGTGGTTCCAGCCCAGCAACTTGTAGTTTATTGGCCGTTTTGGGCCATTTCCTAGCTCTTTTCAACCCCCTGCTATAAAGCCCGCTTTAGCGCGCTTTTGCGCAAATTTGCGCGAAGTTGCTCATAGAGCAGCATCGGGCAGCGCCGGTTAATCAAGTTTAAACTATTTCTGGCTCCACAAAGTCTGTTCTTCAATTTTTCCCTTAGAACTGCTCTACTTGCAATCTAAACAGTCTATTCTCTATCTGAAAAGCCCAGCACTTGCTCCTAAAGCATTTTTATACAGGTAAAGCACTCTTAAACAAAAAGAAAGTACTTCATTCACCTAAATCCCCTTGAGTACCCATTTCCCTATAGGTCCTTTCTGACTCAGTTACACAGCAATCCTTTACACTATTCTAGCATGTCGAAGGGTCAGTTGCTGGCGTCCTCTCCTGTTCAGCTGGTGAATCTGGGAATCTTGAGGCAATGTTACAATTGCCTCATGTACACAGACAACCCTCTCCTCCTCCCAACAAATACAAATATATGTGAGAGATGCAACTATATAGCCAAACTGGAGGCTGAGCTCTCTCAACTCAGTACTGGCAAAACCAGTCAGGAGGAGAAGGTAACCACGCACACCACAAACCCAGTCTCACATAGACCTATCACAACTGCAAACCAAACACATAAACACACAAAAACATACTCGGAGGCTCTGATTAAAAATCTACCAAAACAACAGAGGCCTCCAAAGCAGACACCCAAGCGACCACTACCTCAAGACATAGCACATGCAACACATAGTTCACAAAGACAGTGTGCTAAACAGTCACAGCCCTTAAGGGCAAACAACATGCCAGATACACTTGTAATAGGTGACTCCATAGTCAGACACACTGACGTCCCGCTCACCAGACTGAACAAGGAAAAGGTTACAGTAAGCTGCCTGTCGGGGGCTAGAATCCGCCACATAACACAAGCACTCAGGTCGCTCCAAAGCAAGTACAAATATGACTCAGTCATTGTCCATGCCGGTGTGAATGACCTGAGACGTACCTCTCTGGACTACATGAAAAGAGACATAGAGGAGCTCTCTGATTATGTAGCCCAGGCCGGTATCACCCTGACCCTGAGCAGCATCTTACCCTCACCAAGAATGATGCCACGGTACAAAGACAAAATGATCAGCTTTAACAATTGGCTTAATTACTGGTGTCATTCTAAGGGGATCCAATGTCTGTTTGCTTGGGATGACATGCTTGACAAGCCACGCTGCTTCGCAATGGATGGCTTGCACCTGTCACCCCTGGGCTTCCGGATATTGGCCAAGGCTCTTGCCACCCCCATAGTGCCTTTTTTAGGCAAGGCTCAAAAGACAAACCCACCTCCCTAGAAAACACAAGTGAAAAAAAACTAAGGGTAATGCTGCAAAATGCCAGAAGTCTAAACCTCAAGATGCACGCTCTTGAAGCCCTCCTCAGTATGGAGAACATCGATGTCTGTGCAGTGACTGAAACCTGGTTCAAGGCTCCTGAGAGCACCCCAGCACTACCAGGTTTTACCTCATATCATGCTTTCCGGCCCCAAAACTTGGACCGAACCACAAAAGGAGGGGGAGTATCCATATTCATCAAAGATACCCACACCTCCAGGTTAGTGGCAATGCACGAAGCATTGGAGACCATCCAGGTGCAACTAACCATAGGTAAAACTGCCCTACAGTTTGTAGCATGCTACAGACCACCCTCTCAAACTCAAGAACCCCACTCATCCTTCCTGAAGACACTGGAGAGTATGAATGTCTCTCCAAATACCATCATATTGGGAGACTTCAACTACGCAAACATAGACTGGGAACATTACTCAAGCCCCAACACCCTAGCCCAAAGGTTCCTAGAATTCATAAACTCAAATGCGATGGAACAACTAGTCACCACTCCCACAAGAGGAGATAATATACTAGACCTGATCATCACAAACATGGGGACAAAATGCTCCACACCGGAAGTATACCCCTCATTGGTGAGAACAGACCATAAATTAATCTCACTGGAAATCCACATCCCGCCCCCACCCCCTGCACAAAAGACCACAGTGAAGAACTTCTCAAAAGCCGACTTTACACTTCTTAAGACTGAAGTGGTATCCTTCAAGGCCCCTGGGCCAATGGAAACCACAACCCACACCGCTGAATCCTTTATAAATGCCTTCTACGGGCACCTTCAAGAATGCATGGATCATGCAATCCCTAATAAAACCAAGACCCATTCCCCCAAAGGCAGGCGCCCTGTCTGGTGGACCCCAGCCATTAACAAACTTTAAAACAGGAGGAGGAAGCTACTACATGACAGAGCAAAATCCCTAAAAGGGAAGGCATCTCTGATCAGTACAAGCAAAAAACTACAATCACTCATAAAATCATCCAAGGCCAACTGAGAGAAAAATCGCAAAAGACACAAAAGACAATCACAAGGCCTTCTTTAGCTATGTTAGAAACCTGGGTGGAAACTCCCAGATATGCTCAGAGTTAGTCCAAAATGACACAAAATACACTGAACCCACAGACATTGCCAACATTCTGGCAGACAGGTTCAGTGCAAATTTCTCCGCCCCCCCCCCAAAAGGCCAAATATCTATCCCAGCAGAGTGTAGCCTCCCTAACATCTCAGATGCCCAGGTCAGAGCCGCCAAAGCTAAAAACACAGCATCAATGGGACCGGACGGTGTCCCGGGCTGCGTGTTACATGAACTCCAAGAGGAACTAAACCCGCACATAAGGCTGCTGTTTAATCTTAGCCTTACTACAGGATACGTACCCAAAGAGTGGCGTACAGCAACAGTGGTCCCACTCCACAAAGGCAGTGCTTCTACGGACCCTGGAAATTACCACCCCATAAGCTTGACAAGCCTAGTCTGCAAAGCTATGGAAAGGATCATTATGGAACTCATAAACAAAGACATTGGGGACCTACAGACATTGGATCCTACCCAATTTGGCTTTGTCAAGGGCAGATCCTGCCTTTTGAACTTGGTCGACTTTTTTGAAACAGTCACTAAGGCCATTGATGAGGGTAAGGCAGTTCACACAGCCTACCTTGACCTTGCAAAAGCCTTCGACACAATACCCCACTCGGGCATCATAGACAAACTCACCAGCTTAAATGTAAACCCATATGTCACAAGATGGGTTGCAAACTGGCTCAAGGACAGAACCCACAAGGTCAGAATTGCTGGAGCCATGTTAGACTCTAAGCCAGTCACAAGCGGTGTCCCACAGGGCTCAGTCCTGGGACCCCTCTTGTTCGGCATTTATTTTTCCGAGGTGCAAGCAAACATAGGAGGATTGTGGTTGACAAAGTTCGCAGATGACTGCAAACTGGGCACCATAATTGATACTCCAGCGGACACAAGCATCCTTCAGAGAGGCCTCATAGAAATGGATAATTGGTGCCAGAGCCATGGCCTTAAACTGAACACCAAAAAATGTATAGTCATACCCTTTGGGAAAAACAAGGTACCCACAAATTACCACATAGGTGGTAATCCATTAAGTACGGAAGAGGTAATCAGGGACCTAGGGACCCAAGTTGACAGTAACCTCTCATTTGACACTCACATTGCCAAGGTGGTTAGGAAGACCTTCTATATTGCCCACCTTATCATGAAGGGATTCACATCTAGATCAAGAGAGGTCATTGTGCCCCTGTACTCTTCTCTTATCAGGCCCATGATTGAGTACAATGCCCCATTTGGGATGTATCTTACCCGACACCTGCAGCAGTTGGAAAGACCCCAAAAGTTCCTCACCAAGAGGATAAAGGGTCTCAAACATATGTCATATGCTGCCAGGCTAAAGAAACTCCAGCTCTATTCAGTCGCATACTGCCTACTCAGAGGTGATCTATGCCTGACGTACAAGGCCATGTCCAATCCGGAATTAATGGACATGCTCCACCTCAGAAAATCCAAATCCATCAGAGCCACGAGAGCAAGAGATTTGAACCTCAACACAGAAATAAATAGGACGTGCTGGAGGGACAGATTCATAACCCAGAGGCTCCCTACACTCTGGAACAGAATCCCAGTCCATGTTAGGCAGAGCCCCTCACTAACTCTCTTCAAGAGAAATCTTGACGAGTGGATGGGAGATCGTAGGTTTACCCCGGGGGTCATCTCTGTGTCACTACTAGACAGAGGCACAGTAAACTAAACCCTAAATGGGCATTGTATTCTCATCCCAAGGGGTGGCGAAAGCAACACACACTCTGGCTAGGCTTATAAATGCCCTAGGGCAGATAGCCTAGTACGAACCTATGAACCTATGCGGCTTAGCTACACTGCCCTTCCACCTTGTCTCCTAAATACTCAGGATGTCCAGGCTCCTCCTTACTATCATATTATCTACTTTCAATCTGTATCTTGTCATTGATCATATATTCATCATAGCAATCCTTAGTTCATGTCTGGCAGGCTGACTGGTTTTATGTCCAGCTTTCACTCAACAGAGGTACCCCAGGTAACCCAAGTTGGGCAACTGGACTCCTGAGGGCCAGTAACTTACTAACCATGGGATGCTGGGCATGCACTGACCAATAGAGGCACACAGACCCCTCCTACCATTAACATGGGTCCTTTTGTCACAGAGATGAGAATGCTACATAAATTTTATGACCAGGATGCATAAAATATTACTATGAACACTTGATTCAGACCTTATACCTACCAGACTAAAGTCATAATTGTAAAGTTTGCAGATGACTGCAAACTGGGCGCCATAGTCAAAAACACATCTGACACAGATATCCTCCAGAAGGGCCTCACAGAAACGGATAACTGGTGCCAGAGCCATGGCCTGAAGTTAAACGCCAAAAAATGCATAGTCATACCCTTCGGGAAAAACAAGGTTACCCCTAGCTACCATATAGGTGGCAATCCACTGAGCACAGAAAAAGTCATCAGAGATCTGGGGACCCAGGTTGACAGTAGCCTTTCGTTTGACACTCATGTTGCTAAAGTAGTTAGGAAAACCTTCTATATCACCCACCTGATCATGAAGGGATTCACATCTAGATCAAGGGAGGTCATCGTCCCCTGTACTCATCACTCATTAGACCTATGATTGAGTACAATGCCCGTTCGAATGTATCTGACCAGACACCTGCTGCAGCTTGAAAGGCCCCAAAGTTCCTCACCAAAGGATAAAGGGTCTCAAAAATATGTCTTATGCTGCCCGACTGAAAGAACTCCAGCTCTATTCAGTCTCATACCGCTTGCTCAGAGGTGACCTGTGCCTGACATATAAGGCCATTTCAAACCCAGATTTGATGAATATGCTTCACCTCAAAAAATCTAGATCCCTCAGAACCACAAGGGCGGGAGACTTAAACCTTGACACGGTTATAAATAGAATGTGCTGGAGGGACAGATTCATCACCCAGAGACTCCATATGCTGTGGAACAAAATCCCGGTACATGTGAGGCAGAGCACCTCTCTGGCCTTGTTCAAGAGGAATCTTGACCAATGGATGGGAGATTGCAGATATACCCCAGGGATTACTTCAGTGTCACTGCTTGACAGAGGCACAGCAAAATGATAGGCATAGTTTTTATTCAAACTAAAGGGGTGGCGAAAGCCACATAACTATGGGCTAGGCTTATAAATGCCCTTGGGCAGATAGCCTAGTATGAACCTATGAACCTATGAACAATTAATTTTGAAGAAGAAAAACAAAAGTAATAATTTTAAAAGGTGCAAAAATACATTTCTCTCTCTTTTAAAAAGCAGCAACTTTTAGCACCCATATTAATAATAAAAGCCTCACCTCAGGTGTGTTGGGTCAATGTGAAAAAATATTTTAGTTATCTTGTAAACTGCAGCTCCTCTAAGATTCTGTAAAATAAATCTGATTTATTTTGTCATTTTAATTACAGCTGTCAACTTGATGACCACATTACAGCTTGACTACTTTTGTGCTTAGAACTGTTTTCCAGACATATGACCTAAAGGTGACATGTCACATACAGCTGATGTACAGCTCCGAGACATATATTCACTTCAAGTATATAGTGCTGTGATAATTTTATGCAGTTCAATGTCACATCAGATCGGTTTAAAATGCAAGCAAAATAATGTTCAAACACAGTGACTGATGGTGTCCTTGGCTTCAGAGATACTAACTGGGTAAAATGTTACAGAATATGACTCAGTCTGATAACAGAAATACCATCTTATTAAAGAGAGCAAATGAAGGTCACTTGCTAGTATATTATATTATATTATATTATTAGTATATTACATTATAGTATAGTATATTATATTAAATTATATCATATGATATGTTACATTATATTATATCATATTATGCTGTATTATTTTACATCACTATCAGGGTTAATTACATTGTGTTATACCATATCATATTACATTACTTCACTTATTTATTGTTTTTTTGTTATCAGGGTTATATTATATCTTATCATATTACATTACATTACTTCACTTATTTGTTTTTGTTAACAGGGTTAAGACACTAAGCAGGTTTGCCCTACTTTCAGGTGCAGATCATTATACTGCTGTATTTCGGTACAACTTCCTTACTTTCACCGTCAGCATTTTTGACATTCTGCCTTATGAGAGCGAAAGACCTTCAGCTAATTTCTTATATAATCTGCTTTTCTGCAAGTTACTGTTGCTTTCCACAAAACAGATGTTTTACAGATTTCATAGTCTGCAATGTTACAATACAAATATGTTACGTGCCTTTTGCTCACCATTCCTTAATAACCTTTAGCATGCTGCTGCTGATGTATCCCATGGCACTCACACGTTGCCCTTTTTTCTTTTTATTATTTTGTAAAATGTGCACACAAATTTACAACATAATCCTTTCCCCTTTTATTATACCATACAGACTGAGGATCTTGCTCTTAAGCTGCCCTTGACAGAGCAGAGTCTGGCATCTGGCTGTATTAAATCTGGTGCATTACAGTCCACACCTTTTTATATAATGCATTATACCAGCTTTCTTCATTCTGATGTGTTATACTTTTGCAGTATTGCCCATGCTGCATTTATAACCAAAATAGTAAGACAGATAATACATTTCAGCAATGAAATGCATGCCGAAAATGCAAAAGACCCAGGCATAGGCTATCTGGTAGTGAACTAGTCATTGAAAATTAAAGTACAAAAACAGCACCTAATCCTGGCTTAGTGGCACACAGGCATAAAATCCTGCCTATAACCCAGATGAGCAAAATTAAATTACTGACTTGGACTCAACAAAAAAACTAGGCGGGGGAGGATGCAAGTAAGCCTTCAGTGCCAGCTAGCCCATCTTGGACAGCGGAAGTGGTTGTTCTGGTTGAGCAATCACAACAAAGCTTGCAGAGGCTTGTAAGTTACTAAAATGGACAAGATTGAGAACAAGAGCTTGGTGTTAATAAACCAGAGGTAGTATCCATCATTAAACTTGTACAGAAGCATGCACATGCAAAGAAAGGACACTGTAGGCTCCCCGAGTGATTCATGCCCTTACATCAGTCACCAGGGTGGGGTTAAGGACAAAAGCAAAAGTCCTGGATGGCTGACTGTATGATGGCTTCCTACAATTGTTTTTTACCTCTCTAGAGAATGAACATGCCATATGATACCACAAAGGCTTATGGTTGGCAGGTAGTAGGGAATAAAAAGGTCTAAGGAGAAAATTGTGTTTCTCTTAAGCCTTCATTTTTTTCTAGTAGTGTTAAGCATCTTATCATTCCTAAAAGCAATAGTGTTATGCACCAGACAACACAGTTTTTCTGATCTATATTAAATTAAAACATGCATAACAGCTTCTACCAGATCATCAGATCAAAGAACTCTTGAGCTTTTCCCTTTACCCATAACACCCTGCCAACCTAATGTATCTCAGAATGAGTTTGCTTCTCCTAGATATAAAAGGATAACCTATTACAGAAAATACCAGAGGTAGAAAAGAAAAAGGGAAGCTGGAGCTCAAACAAGGAACAGAGGTTCCTGTACAACTCTTAGAACTTTCCAGAAGTTAAAAAAAGGCAGTAGGTAGGTGGGGAGTTGAGGAAGAATGAAAATGGACAGCACAGATGGAACGTTATGGTGAGTACATAGCTTTTTTATGTGATGTTGTCATTTTCATCTGCTCTTCAACTGCTGGGACAGAGCCCCCAGCTACTGTAACCTAGGGAGGCGCTGATGGTAGGATATTCCGGAGCACTGCTGAACCAAAGGCCGCTCTGTTCCTGAAATCAAATCAAACTAATAATGAGCAATGAAAGTGTAGGAATTGACCCAAGTTGCAGCTGCACAAATTTCATCTAAAGATGCTCTGGACCAAAAAGCTGAAGAAACCACCATAGATCTTGTGGAATAGGCCCTAGGTGGTTTTGGTAAAGATAACCCCAATATAGACAAAGGTTATACAATCAGTCAACTGTCTGGAAAATGTAACTTTAGATACTGGATTGCCTAATCTGGTAGGAGAAAAGAAAACAAATAACTGGTCAGACTTCCTTGGTTCTATGAAGGTAGGAAATGAAGTTGTCTATGCACATCCAACAGGTGCAACATATATTCCTCTTTGTTTCAAAAACTGGGAAAGAAAAAGTACAGTTGTGTACACTTACCATAAATGTAGATGCTTGAGTGTATTCACTGTTGCAGTGATCACACTTGGGTTATCTTGCCAGGGGTAGCCCTCAGTTGGCCCAAATACCAGAGGCTTAGTATTTCTGCGTCGGTTGCTGTCGCTTCAGGACTGACGTCAGGTCATCAGTGGTATTAGGCAGCCAACGCCATTACATCAGTTTTTCTTGCCCCAAATGTCAGGAGCCCCCAAATAGGGAGCTAAGTTATGGTGGAAAAATACCACCAGTAAAAAGTAAATACCAATAGCACTGTAAGGAGTGAGGAAGAGAGAGAGGGACACAGGGGCAGGAGGGTGGGAAACCAGGACTGCAACAGTGAATACACTCTAACATCTATATTTATGGTAAGTGTGCACAACTGTACTACGTTCTTCGTGTTTCACTTTTGCAGTCATCACACTTGGGTTGATTCTCAAAGCTGAAGAATGGGTGGAGGCAGTCAAGAAGAGTTGGGGCTGGCTAGTATGCCCTGCAGGACTGCGTCTGCAAAGCCCGCCTTGGATTTGGAAAAGATAAGCAGGTGGTAATGCTTGGCGAAGGTATCAACAGAACTCAAAGTTGCAGCTTCCAGAATGTTCCTGGCAGGGACTCCTCTGAGAAAGGCTGTAGAGGTTGAAGTTGCCCTAGTGGAATGTGTTCTGACCCCCTGAAGGGGTGATTTCCCATGGTGTTTGTAACAGAAATGGATACAGTGTGCTATCCACTTGGAGATGGTTTGTTTTGATATGGCCTTGCCCTCTGTCCCTGGTGCAAAGCTGACTAGTAACTGGTCAGATTTCCTAAAGGGCTAACTCCTATCAAGGTAGAATCGGAGCTGTCTGTGCACATCTAAAGAGTGCAGAATCCTTTCCTCCTTATTTTGAGGATTAGAGAAAAAGGTGGGCAAATGGATAGACTGGTTGAGAGCCACACTGGACACCACTTTAGGCATGAAAGTTGGGTTAGTCCTGAGGGAGAACCTGTCAGCATGAAAAATGATGAAGGGTTCCACAGCCATAAGTGCTTGTAGCTCAGACATTCTTCTAGCTGAAGTGATGGCCACAAGCAAGGCTGTTTTCCAAGAGAGGAATTTTAACTCTGCTGATGCTGCAGGCTTAAAGAAGGGTAGCGTGAGCTTTTCCAACACAAAGTTAAGGTCCCAAGCAGGGGTAGGCACTCTTCTTTGTGGCCTTAAGTTGTTAGCCCCTCTCAGGGACTGCTTGATGAAAGGGTGTGAGAAGAAAGGTGCCTCAGTACTGTAATGAGCAGAGGTGACAGAGGGATGAATCTTAATGGAAGAGAAGGATAGGCCCCTGTGGAGTAGGTCTGCTAGGTAATCCAGGATGAGAGGTAAGGAGGGCTGTGCTGGATCCGCTCCATTAGTCTGGATCCAGGAACAATACCTTTTCCACTTGTCAGGTTCATAGGTTGGTACTAGGCTATCAGCCCTAGGGCCTATACAAGCCTAGCCACAACAATTCCCTCGCTATTTCTTCTCACACTATTTACTTCCCTGGACCCCTGTCTAGCAGGGCGACTGATGTGATCCCCAGGGTGAATTTCCTTTCTCCCATCCCATCGTCAAGGTTCCTTTTGAAGAGGACCAAAGAGGCACTCTGCTTGACATGCATGGGCAATCTATTCCAGAGTCTGGGGAGTCTCTGGGTCAGGAACCTATCCCTCCAGCATGTTTTGTTTATTGTGATGACAAGGTTTAGATCCCTGGAGCATGTGGCTCTGAGGGATTGGGATTTCTTCAAGTGTAGCATGTCCAACAGCTCTGGGTTTGACATGGCCTTGTATGTTAAGCAAAGATCGCCTCTGAGTAGACGATATGTGACAGAGTATAGCTGGAGTTTTTTAAGGCGGTCAGCGTAGGGCATCTGCTTTAGGCCTCTGATTCTTTTAGTGAGGTATTTCTGTGGCCTTTCCAGTTGTTGCAGATGTCTTGAGACACCTAGTGACTGAAGTTCAAATATGTAAAGACTCATGGTCTTTCCTGAAGAACCTTGACAACATTGTATATAGAGAAGACCTTAACTTCGTCACTATTGACGTTATAGATTTATATACGTCAATTCCCCACTTAGAAGCAATAGAGTGGGTAAATTTATTTCTAATTAAGAAGGGGGTTCCAGCAAACGAAATATTCACTGTAACAACACTATTGGATATTATTTTGACAAACAACTTTTTTACTTTCAACAATAAGTTGTACTTGCAAAAATGTGGTGTTGCAATGGGTTCACCTTGCGGGGCCAGTTTAGCAAACACTGTTATGGCATACTGGGAACATCAATACATTCTTGACAACACTGAATGGTCCCCTCTCATTAAGTATTACACCCGCTTCCTGGACGACATATTTATTTTATTTGGAGGAGACCAAAGAAAAGCAGATAAGTTGTTAAAATTCTTTAACAACACTACTGACTTCTTTAAATTCACGTCCAATTTTCAAAAACAATCTATTGACTATTTGGACGTGAATTTATCTAAGGACTACGTTAACAACCAGTACTTTTCTAGAATACATAGGAAAGAAACTTTCTGCAATTCATACTTGCATTATACTAGCCTTCATCCAACCTCACAGAAAAAAGCTATAGTGAAAGGCCAATTAATTCGAGCTGCTCGTATGACCACTTACATTGGCGATTTTGAACTTGAATGTGAACTACTTACAGGCTTTTTCTGTGAGAGAGGTTACCCCATTGACTTTTTAGAAGAGATAGTCCAGGAAGTGAGATGTAAAAGATCTAGTGGTATTATTCTTCCAATTCTTAATCAATTTATTGACAAAAATACATCCTTAGACCTTGTAGAAAATCAGGAGTACTTATTAGAGGAAACAGGAAACATGGAAAGAAGAATAGAACCCAAAAATGACTTTAAATTTAGCTTTATAACAACTTACAACATGGATAGTGACATTATTAAAAAATTGTTATTCAAAAATTGGACATTGATCCAACAAGATAGGAGCATTTCTAGTAAGCTTGTAGAATACCCTAGAATTGTATACAGAAGGGGTTATAACTTGAAAAATATTTTGGAAAGTAATACTGTTAACAATTTCACTAGGAAGAAAGGTATGAAAATTTGCGAAAACTGTAATATGTGTAAACATATGTGTAGTGGAGAAAATATAACTATCAACAACAAAAAATATGAAATCAGACATAAACTAAGCTGTTATTCTAAACTTATAGTGTACGTGTCTTCATGTACACTATGCCCAGCTTTCTACATAGGAAAGACTGAAAGGCAGTTTAAAGAAAGAGTTTATGAACACACATATGCTATACAAAATAAAAAAGTTGAGAATGCTTTATTTAAACATATTTCAAGTAACTCGGGCCATAATTTTAAATTTATGGCACTGGACCAGATCCAGACAAATCTCAGAGGTGGCCCATATAACTTACTTCTAGAAGAGCGAGAACTAACTTGGCAATGGCGTACAAATGCTTTTGTTTATCCAGGTTTGAACGACCATTGCAATATTAGTTGCTTATTAAAATTAAGGAGTCTGAATAGGAAATAACAAATATAAATACAGTTACTTTCCAGAATCATTTTTTAATACAGTATTTTTTAATACAGTATAATTTGTATTGAAGTTTCAATTTATATATAGATGAATATTATACATACATTTATATTTATTTATATATTTATTTCTATGTATTTTCCTAGTTTTCACTTGTATTTTCAGTTAACTTTAAAATATTGTATTAATTATTTATGAGATTATTTCAAGGTGTATATTATATATTTCATATTCTTATTTGAGAAGTACAATAAGACTTTTAACAAATAATTAATATATATACATATATATATATATATATACGTCTACATTTCTATACACCTTTATACAACATTTTTATATACATGTGTATACACACATTTTTCATACAATATTAAATACATATAAATCATTCACTTATATATATTCCATAACAACAACTTTTTTGACATGCTACATATATTTAGTACAGGTTGTGTTCTGCTTTATTATTTTTCTTTTATTGTATACAGTTTTAAGACTTGCATGAAATGTTTATTTTTATTTTTACTGACAATTTACTTTGCAAGCCTGTATTTTAGTATTTCATACCTTTTCTAACATTGGTTTTTATATCCCTAGGCTTGGATTAATTATTTGCGGGTTGAGTGATTTAACTAGGTGTTTTTAGAAATTCAATATATACATATATACATATTTTTAAATAGTGTATACCTACACACACACACTTTAATACATATTGTATGGTTGCTTCAAGTTATTTATTTATTATTCTTTTATACTGTAGCTTTAAATTGTTAATTGGCACTTAATGATAGTATTGTTAGTGACGTGAGTGTATATATAAATATTTAATTAAATCAAGTGTTGATTGTCTGAGGAAGTTGCTCAAACATTGAGCGACGAAAAGCGCTTTACGTTTACTTGAATAAATTGTGTGTGTTTAAGTCTTCTGTGATACGTTGGATCTTTTTTCGTGAATTCAGTTTGTTCTAAGTACCCAGTTTGTCAGATGTCTTGAGAGGTACATACCAAACGGGGCATTGTATTCTATAATGGGTCTAATGAGGGATGAGTACAGTGGGACAATGACCTCCTTTTTTCTGGATGAAAAGCCCTTAGTGATGAGGCGTGCCCCATAGAAGGATTTCCTGACTGTTGTAGCGATGTGGTTATCGAAGGTGAGACCACTGTCCACCTGTGTCCCGAAGTCTCTTAGCAAACTTTCGGTGTTTAGTGTACTGCCACCTATATGGTAATTCACGGATACATGTTTTTCCCAAAGGGGATAACTATACATTTCTTGGCATTGAGCTTGAGCCCATGGCTCTGGCACCAAGCATCTGTTTCTGTAAGGCCCTTTTGTAGAGTATTCACATTATTTGGGGATTCAATAATGGCACCCAGTTTGCAGTCATCTGCAAACTTTGTTATCCAGAGTCCCTTAGTGTTGGCCTGTACTTCAGTGAAGTAGATGCCAAACAAGAGCGGTCCCAGGACTGAACCCTGAGGCACTCCACTTGTCACTTGTCTGGAGCTGGATTTGGAGTCGGCTACTTTTACAGTGTGGGTTCAGTCAGTAAGCCAGTTAGCAACCCATTGGGTGATGTAGGGATTAATGCCCGGCTTAGTAAGTTTATCTATGATTCCAGAGTGGGGGATGGTGTCAAAGGCCTTGGCAAGGTCTAGATAGGCTGTGTGGACCACCTTACCCTTGTCCATGGCTCTGGAGACTGATTCGAAGAAGTCAATCAAGTTCAGGAGACAAGATCGGCCCTTCATGAACCCAAACTGGGTGGGGTCCAGTGTTTGAAGGTTGCCAATGTCTTTGTTTATAAGTTCCATGATAATACGCTCCATGGCCTTGCAGATAAGGCTTGTCAGACTGATGGGACGGTAGTTTCCGGGATCCAAGGTGGATCCCCCCTTGTGGAGTGGGATAACTGTAGCTGTGTGCCACTTAGTGGGCATGAAACCTGAGGTGAGGCTATGATTAAACATGACACTTAGGTGAGGTGCCAGTTCATATTGTAGTTCATGTAGTACACAGCCCGGGATGTCATCTGGTCCCATGGATGCTGTATTCTTAGCTTTGGAGAGTGCGTTTTTTACCTGTGTGGGCGTTATTACCGGAATTTGGCAATCTTCCGGTATTGAGATGGGCAATTTAGGGGGTGAGAGGGGGGTGAAGTTGGCACTGAATCGATCTACCAGGATATTGGCAATATTCTTGGGATCAGTATATTTAATGCCATTCTGTTTTAGCTCAGAGCAGACCTGAGCATTGCCATTTAGATTCTTGACATAGTTATAGAATGCCTTGTTGTTGTCTTTGGAATCTTTGGCAATTTTATTTTCGTAACTAGCTTTGGAGGATTTTATGAGGGATCTCAGTTTCTTACTGAGGCTAGTAAGGAAGTTTTTTGCATCCTGGGATTTTCCTCTTTTCTGCAACAGTTTCTTCCTTTTGTTGTAAAGTTTGTTTATGGCAGGGGACCACCAGACTGGCTTCTTTTTTTTGGATGAGAGCATCTTGGTTCTATTTGGGATGGCACGATTTATACATGAGTGGATGTGCTCGTACAGTGCCTTAGTGTAGGATTCAGCAGTTGAACTTTCAGCTCCCGTCTGCATGGGTGTCATGAAGTTTGTCACTTCTGACTTGAGTAGCATGACGTTGGCTTTGGAGAAGTTTTTTATGGAGGTTTCCTTACTGGGGGGTGGGGGTGGGATGTGGATGTTAAGGGTGATTAGCTTATGGTCAGACGTAACTAACGAAGGGGTGACCATAGGTGTGGAGCAACGATTTCCCATGTTGGTAATGACTAGGTCTAGGATATTGGAGCCCCTGGTGGGACTATGGATTAGTTGATCCAGGGCGTTGGAATTTATGAATTCCAAGAACTGTTGGGCAAAGGTGTTGGTACATGAGTAGCTTTCCCAGTTAATGGCAGGGTAGTTAAAATCACCCAGTATTAGGGTGTTTGGTTCTACCTTAATATTTTCCAGTACGTTTAGAAAGGTGTAGTGAGAATCTTGGGGTATGGTGGGGGATCTGTAGCAAGCTACAATTTGGATTGCAGTCTTACCTAGTGTTAGTTGCACCTGGAGAATTTCAGACGCATTGTGTTGGGCAACTAGCCTGGTGGTGTGAATATCCTTGGTGAATATTGACACTCATCCACCTTTAGTATTTCGGTCCTGCTTTGGTGGCCGAAAAGTGTGGTAAGAGTTGTAGCCTGGTATTGCAGGGGTGCTCTCTGGAGCCTTGAACCAGGTCTCAGTTACTGCACAGATATCAATGTTCTCCATTTTTAGGAGTGCCTCGAGAGAGTGCATTTTGAGGTTTAGACTTCTAGCATTGAGTAGCATTACCTTCAGATTTTGCATGCTTGTACCTGTTATGGTGGTGGTTTTGTCCTTTGAACTTTGCCTAAAAAAGGCACTATAGGGGTGGCAAAAGCCTTAGCCAGTAACCTGAATCCCAGGGGCGACAGGTGCAGACCATCCCTGGCAAAGCATCGTGGTCTGTCAATCATGTCATCCCAGGCAGACAGATACTGGATCCCCTTTGAATGACACCAGAAGCTTAGCCAATTCTTGAAGTCAATCATTTTGTCCTTATATTGTGGTATCATTCTGGGCGAAGGCAGGATGCTACTCAGGGCTAGGGTCATACCTGCCTGGGCCACATGATCCAAGAGCTCTTCCATGTCTCTTTTCATGTAGTCCAGGGAGTTACATCTCAAGTCATTCACTCCAACATGGACAATGACAGAGTCATATTTGTACTTGTTGTGGAGTGACTTGAGTGCATGCGTTATGTGGTGGATCCTGGCAACCGACAGGCAGCTGACTGTAATTTTCTCCTTGTTCAACCTGGTGAGAGGGACATCAGTGTGCCAGACTATAGAGTCACCTATGACTAAAGTGTTAGGTACATTGTCTTGCCTTAGGGGCTGTTGCTGGGTGGCACACTGGTGTTGTGAACTATGTGACACTTTGGTTGTGATTGGTGTTTGTTTGTGTTTCAGCTTCAGAGGTCCTTGTTGCTTGGGCAGGTTACAGTTAAGGGCCTCTGCATATGTGGATTTAGTGATGCTATATGTGGGTGTTGGTGGTGTGGGTTTAGAAGGGCTATGTGTTGCTTGAGGTGTAGTGTGGGTGTTAACCTTCTCCTCTTGACTGTCTAGCACAATCTTGGGTGGAGAAAGCTTTGCTTCCATTTTGGCTATGTAAGTGCATCTCTCACAGGCTGTAGTGTTGGGTGGTAGGAGGAGACATTTGTCTGTGTACATGAGGCAATTGCTGCATTGCCCCAGTATGCCCAGATTCACCAGGTGGACAGGAGAAATCACCGGAAGCTGACCCTTGGACATGCCTGGTTTGATGCTTTTTTTATTTTTGTAAAGTACAGGAGCTGTTTTCCCTTACCTTAGCAAGGTACTTTGCAATTATAGGCTCAGCATAGGATTTTCTAGTACTGGGTCATCTGGCTTCATGTATGACTTCCAATACGTGCTTGCTTAGGCTAGCCTGTGGGGGAGAAGTCAAGAAATAAGCCAGGCTGCAAAGTTCAGGGTCTGCATTTTGCGGATGTAAGAACTGTCCCTCTTGCTGAGTCAGGAGAATTGGGATCTGGGGGAGGTGCCATGGAGGCAACGGTGACAGACTGCACAGTAGTGGGTACCAGTGTTGGCATGGCCAGTCTGGGGCAATCAGGATTGCCCTTGGTCTTTTCTCCCTTATCTTGAGCAATACTCTTGTATGAGGAGGTAGAGGGGGAATTGCATAGATTGAGAGGTTTGCCCACTAGAAGGATAGGGCATCCACTTTCCAGGCCTTGTTGTGAGGTTCTCTGGTGCAGAATTTGCTAAGCTGGTGGTTGTAGGGGGAGGCAAATAAATCTACCTTTGGAGTACCCCATTTCTGGGTCACAAGGCTGAAGGTGTTGTGGTTTAATTGCCACTCGTGTGGGTCTAGGAGATTTCTGCTTAAGTTGTCTGCCAGAGAGTTTTGGTTGCCTAGCAAGAATTGAGCTTGCAGGTGAATATGCATGGCTGAGGCCATATTCCAAAGGGTCATGGCTAGCCTGCAGAGTGGGTAATAGTGGGATCCCCCCTGCTTGTTGATGTACCACGTCACTGTGGTGTTGTCAGTTTTGATTAGTAGAGGCCCCGGAGAGAGTAGGGATCTGAAAGCTGTCAGAGCATGCTGAACAGCTAGCATCTCTTTTTGGTTGATGTGCAGATGAATTTGATTTGGGTTCCAGTGGCCCTGAATGCACCTGCTGTCCAGATGTGCACCCCACGCATAGTCTCATGCATCTGTGGTTAGGGTCTGGGCAGCGTGGGGTTGTGTAAAGGGAAGCCCCTTGTTGTGGTTGCATGCTGCTGCCCACCAAAGGAACTCGTCCCTTTGACAAGGTATCATAGGTATGATAGATTCCAGGTCCTGAGAATGTTGGCACCAAAGACTTTTTAAGTACCACTGAAGTTTCCTCATATGCAGTCTGGCATATGGAATTAGTAGAATGCAGGAGGCCATGAACCCTAGAGCTTGCAGGATTTTCCTTGCAGATAACTGGGTTCGGGTGGCCATTTGAGAGAAGAAGCCTGTCAGATAGGCTTGTTTTTCTGGAGTAAGGAATGCCATTTGGGATGCTGTGCCCAAGCTTGCTCCCAAGAATACGATTTTTTTAACTGGGGACTAGTTTGGATTTATTTTTGTTGACAGAGTACCCCAGGGAGGTTAGAAGGTCCTTTACAAATGTCAGGTGCTGCAACAGCTTTTCCTGATTGTCTGCCTGAATTAGGCAATCGTCCAAGTAGAGGTAAATTTGAATATTTCTCTGTCTGCAATAGGCAATGGCTGGGACCAGGCATTTTGTGAAACCTCTGGGAGCAGTGGATAAGCTAAAGGGAAGTGCAGAGAACTGATAATGCATAGATCCTGCCCTGAAACGTAGATATTTTCTGCAGGAGTCCCTGATTGGGATGTGCAGATAGGTGTCCTTTAGATCTAGGATGGCTAACCAGGCATCTTTGGACAGCATAGGGAGAAACTGCTGTAGGGTGAGCATTTTGTATTTTGGTACCACCAGGAAGGTGTTTAAAATGGATAGATCTAAGACTGGGCACCAGGTGCCCTCTTTTCTGGGTACCAGGAAAAGTCTGGAATAAAAACCTTGGCCTATCTGTTCTGCAGGAACAGGCTGAATTGCTCTTATGGAGAGCAGGGACTGAACTTGGTTTTGTGCCTCTGCCCACTGGTTTGGAGGAAGGTCTGGGAACCCTTTTGGGGTTGGCAGTGTGTGGAAATAAAATTTGTACCCCTGGCATACTATGTTGAGGACCCATCGATCATTGTGATGGAGGTCCAGTTTTTTGCATGGTGGGTAAGTTTTCCTCCTAGGGGCACGAGCAATTGGGCAGAGGTGAGGGGAGGAGTTGAGAAGTCATTGTGAATTCTTTCCATAAGGGGGTGGCTTAGCACTCCCTGTTTTAGAAGTGGAGGTACTTCATTGCTTAGATCTCTGCATACCCAGAGACTGTAGTCTGGGGGGTCTGTTTCCCCTAGGTCTAGTTTGAGGTGGCCTTGAGGGGGCTGGAAAGGACCAATGTTTTGAGGGGCAATGCCTACTGAATCTTGGAGGCTGCACTTGCAAAAAATATTTGACTGTCTGCATAGACTTAGCTTTTTCTTCTATCTTTTTTAAAACCTCTTCTGCTTTTGCGTCCAATAATTTTGATTTGACATGGTCTGGCAAGGACTGCTCCTTAAGCCAGGCATGCCTTCTAAGTACAGAACCTGTGACTGCTGCCCTGCAACATGCTTCTAGAGCATCAAACCCACATTGTAGGGTATGCTTGCTGACTTGGCTTGCAGAATGCATAAGCTCTTGTAATTCTTTATTTTCTGCACAGTCAGGGAAGGTAGATAATTTTTGCTTAATAAGTTCCATACTATGTTGCTAGTATTTCAGCATGTGAAACTGACAATTTAATGCTCTAATAGCAAGAGTTGCAGAGGTGTATACTTTTTACCGCATCTGTCTAAAGCTCAGGAATCCCTGTCTGAGGGGGTGGGATTCTTAGCTGTAGTTGCTTTTATTCCTTTAGGTCCTTGGGAGATGACCTCTGGGTCAACAGTAGGATTTTTGAAAATAAATTTGTGTGAGTCAGGGACTCTGTAGTACTTATCAGGTTTCCTGGGAGCAGGGGATAAAGTATCAGGAGTTAGATGGGATTCCATAAAGACATCATCCACAACATCCAGTACAGGAGGGTTGCTAAGGGTCTGTGCTGTGGTAAATCTAAAAATTCCCTGAGTCTCTTTTTGGAATGAGGTTAATCTTGGCATTCCAAATGGAAATGCTCTCTCAAAGTATGTAGGGTTTCACCAAAAGAAAAATCCTCTGGAGGGGAGGCAGAAGGAATGGATTCCTCTGCATCTGAATCCTTATAGGCAGATAAGGGCATGTCTTCATAATCAGAAACCTCAGAGTCGTCAGACTCTTGGTCAGATAAAGCTGCTGGGGACAAGTCTTTTTTTCTTTTAGCAGGGGAAGGCTTGGCTTCCCCTAATCAGCATGATAAGGTCTCCCGCCATTTTAAGCATCTGTGATTGTGGCAAGGAAGCAGGCACTTGAGTTAGGGTTGTCGTTTTTTTTAGGCATAGCTCATACTCTTGGCCTTAGAAACTCAGTAGTTTTATTAAGAACTAAAGACGCGAAAGAAGTCATCGGTTTGTGTTGAATATCGGTAGTGCGAAGAACTTTCTCAAAAGCCAGTGCCTGCACAGCGGCTCCGGACCCATCCAAGGTAGAGACATCTGCAGGTTCCGTAGTCAAAGAAGAGTGTTGCGGCATACCGGACTCCGAACGGGTCTCGGTAGCGGCCTGTGAATCCATCAAAGCAGACATCAGGGGCTGCAAAAGCGCTTCACTGAGTACTGGCAAACTGGCGACTAGCTTAATGGAAGCATCGTCAGCAGTTTTGGACCTGTATGGTCTGTCTCTGTCTTTATCCTTATGTTTTTTTCGGAAGATTGGTAGTTGGATGGCTTAGTGAAGCCATTTCAAAATACGGAGATCGAGAATGAAAGTATTTAGCTACAATAAGGGCCTGACAACGAATAGTTTGGGCATTGAACAAAGCACAAAACTGGCAGTGAGGTACGTCGTGGTCTGGGCCTAAACAGGTGATGCAGTAAGAATGGAAATCTTGGTGTGGCATTTGCTTTCCACAGGTGAGACAATTGTTAACTTTTTCTGACATCGGTTAGAGCAAGAAAAAAGGATCCCCAATGGGGTACTTAGCTTTAGAAGACTTCAACTTCAATTTCGGAAACAAAAACTCAGGTAGTGGCCGACCGCACACTGCTTCTTCTTTGGGGTCCTCGGCAAGAAAGACTGATGTAATGGCATTGGCTGCCTGTTTTCATACCACTGATGCCTGAAGTCAGTCCTGAAGCAACAGCAACTGACACAGAAATATTAAGCCTCTGGTATTCGGGCTGACTGAGGGCTACCCCTGGCAGGATAACCCAAGTGTGATGACTGCAATAGTGAAAAACGAAGAACATCTGGGAGATTAATGACCTGGTTAATATTGAACTCAGAAGCTACCTTGACAAAAAGGATGGCTTAGCTCTCAATGATACCCAGTCTTTATGAAAAATTAGATAAGGAGGTTTTGAAGACAGAGCCTAGTTTAGATACTATTCTAGCTGACTTAATAGCCACTAGAAAAATGTTTTTCAAGATAAAAATTTTAGGTCTGCTTTGGCTGAAGGTTCAAACAGAGATTGCATTAAGGTCTGAAGCAATATATTTAAATCCATAAACAAATACAAAAGTGCAAAGGAGAAACATGGCTGATATAAAAGCCAATTTTATTAACTGGTAAGCTCTTTCACACTGAGAACTGATGCTTCATCAGACCAACAATATAAGACATAGACTTGAATACAAGAATGCAATTCAATTCAATCAACTTATTAGTGTCATTAGCCTATCAGCAACAAAAATAAGAAGTTATGTACCTACCATAATGTTCCATGTTAGTTGTCTTCTTCTCGCCTTCTTTCTTGCTGGATGGGTTCGGAGCCGATCCTCGGCTCCGACTCGGCCAATACTAAAGCTCGAGAGCTAATTCCACCGGCTCGAGGCTCTCCTATATCCCACAATGCTAGGCGGTAACTACTCAGATCTCGTTTGATAGCTAGACCAAGCAATTCTAGTCTCCATAGCATGGAGAAGGGTAACCCACCTCTATAAAAACCAGAGTGTAAGGTATCCCAGACCTAACAAAAGGGGAAATAGAGGTGGTAGTACGTGTGGGAATGAAACTCTTCCAGAGGAAGATCACAAAATGAATTCCTATCGGTCTGATCAGGCTTGGGGGAAGGAGGGTGGGACGCAAGAAAGAAGGCGAGAAGAAGACAGCTAACATGGAACGTTATGGTAGGTACATAACTTCTTAATGTTAAGTTGTCTATCTCGCCTTCATTCTTGCTGGATGGGACCGCGTCCCTAGCACCTTATCCCGGGTGGCCTATCGGAACAGACTCTTGAGAACAGTGGAACCAAAGTTGGCACGGTTTCTGGAGACCATGTCCAATTTGTAATGTGAAATGAAGGTATGAGGAGAAGCCCAAGTGGCTGCTGCACAAATGGAATCTATTGGCAGCCTGTCCTGAAAAGCTACGGATGTAGCTAATGCCCTAGTTGAATGAGCTCTAGGTCTTGAAGGTAGTTTTTGATGCCTGATCTCACAGATGAAGGTAATTATAGAGGTGAGCCATCTAGAAAGGGAAACTTTAGTAACTGGAAGGCCCAATTTCCCTTCCGCATATGATAGAAAAAGCTGATCAGATTTCCTGAATTGTTTAGTTCTGTCTAAATAATATCTAAGTTGGCGGTGAACATCCAGAAAATGTAGCTTTTGTTCCGACCTGTTGGAATAGTTAGGGAAAAAGACGGGGAGATCAATAGTTTGGTTTAGGTTTGTTTGAGAGGAAACCTAAGGTAAAAAGGATGGATTAGTACGGAGGGATACCCTATCGTTGTGAAACACTAAGTAAGGAGGGCGACTGCACAGAGCATGGAGTTCAGATACCCTTCTCGCTGAAGTTATGGCTACTAGAAAAAGTGTCTTCCATGAAAGCAACTTCAGAGAACATGAAGCTGCTGGTCGAAAGGGGGAAGAATTAAGGATGCCAGAACCAAGTTCAAGTCCCATTGCGGCGGGGGATCTTTGACTGGAGGCTTGAGAAGAAAAACACCCCTTAAAAAGGCTTTGCAGAGCTTGTGAGCCATGATGCTAGACTCCGAGACACCTACATGATAATTAGATATAGCAGCCAACTGAACTCTAATGGTAGACGAAGAAGAGCCTAAATGAAAGAGTTCTGCTAGAAAGTCTAGAATAGACTGTATAGGTGCAGTGAAGGGATCTATATTTTTTGATGTTGCCCAAAAGGAGAAGCGTTTCCATTTGCTATTATAAATCTTCCGGGTAGAAGATTTATGAGAGGCTATCAAGATATCTCAGACCGAGCGAGATATTAAGGGAAGCCTGGCTAAGGTCGGAATCGGAGAAACCACGCTGTGAGGTTGAGAGAATGAAGAGATTGGTGCAGCTGGCCCGATTGGTGGGTCAACAGATCTGGCACTGGATCCAGATGCCAAGGCTGCTCCAAAAGGTAACGATGAAGGAAAGGAAACCATATCTGTCGAGGCCAGTAAGGGGCAATGAGGATCATTGTCACTCTCAAGGCGATGGCTTTCTGAATTAGTTGAGTTATCAGTGGAAAAGGGGGAAAGGCATACAGAAGTCCCCGAGGCCAATCGTGGACTAGAGCATCTCTGGTGGGATGGCCTGGTAACGGGAAGAGAGTGAAGAAGTCGTGACACTTGCTGTTTTGGGGAGTAGCAAAAAGATCGCAGCAAGGCTGGCCCCATCGCTGGAACACTTCTTCCAGTACTGACTTCTTCAGAGACCACTCGTGGGGCATGAGAATTGCCCTGCTCAACTTGTCTGCAATCATGTTGGACTTCCCGGGAATGTGCATTGCTACCAGAAAACGCTGAGAGGAGATCGCCCATTGCCAAAGTCTGAGTGCCTCTCGACATAAGGAGTATGATCTGGTTCCGCCTTGTTTGTTGATGTACCACACTACGGACATGTTGTCCGTCTGAATTGCAATAGTCCCTGTGGGAAGAGAGTCGTGAAGGGCTTGCAACGCTAAAAGCACTGCTCTCATCTCTAAGACATTTATGTGCAAGTGGCACTCGAAAGGTTGCCACGTGCCTTGGACTGTCCTGCCCTGATAATGCCCCCCCACCCGATCAGGGAGGCGTCTGTTGTCAACGTGGCGACTGGGGGGGGGTGAGTGAAGGGTCTTCCTTGGAGAACCTGAGATGATGTGATCCACCAAGACAGTTGATTCTTGCATGATTGAGTTATCAATATGGTGTGGGACATCGGGAGCTGTTGGAAGGACCATTGAGTAAACAGCATCCATTAGAGGATCCTCATGTGGAAGCGAGCTAAGGGGAGAAGGGGGATAGCTGCTGCCATGAGTCCTAATACCTTCAAAACTAGTCTGGCTTTGACTTTGTTGCATTGTAAGAGAAGGTAAACTTGTTTGCGGATGTCTGACACTCTCTGCTCTGTAAGTCTGGCTGAAAGATTGAGTGTGTCTAATGTGGTGCCTATAAAGGTAATAGATTGACAAGGCGACAAGGCAGATTTTTTGAAATTTATTGAAATGCCTAGAGCTTGGCAAGTTTGGATAGTGAAGTCTCTGGATAGAAGTAGTTGATGTCTGGTGGTGGCAGTAAGGAGCCAGTCGTCTAAATATGGAAACACCTGGAATCCTTGACGTCTCAAGTGAGCCGCGACCACTGCCATGCATTTGGTAAACACTCGGGGGGCTGTAGTGAGACCAAAGGGCAGGGCTCTGAACTGGTAGTGACTGGCTCCCAGCCTGAAGCGGAGAAATCTCCTGGAGCGTCTGTTCATCTTGATATGGTAGTACGCGTCCTGAAGATCTATCGAGCACATCCAATTGTCCTGAGTAGAATGGACTGTAGCGTGACCATCCGGAATTTTGTTTTTCTGGCATACTTGTTTAAGTTGCTGAGATCCAGTATGGTCTCCAGTCCCCTGTTTTTTTTTGTACCAAAAAGAATTTGGAGTAGATTCCGGATCCTTGTTGGTCTGCTGGGACTGATTGGATAGCTCTTTTTGATAGCAGCTTTGAAATTTCTAGTGCTGCTTGTTCCCTTAGACTGGGTGAAACGTCTGGAAGGGATCCTTTGGGTTGGGATGGAATGTGAATAAAGGGAATTTTGTAACCCTCGGATATGATCGACTGTACCCATTTGTCTTGTGTAAGGGAAAGCCAGGCTTTTGGGTACAGGGATAATCTTCCCCCGACTGCCTCCGAAGGTGGACAGCCGGGCAGCTCCTCAGGGATGCTGAAAGGGTTTATCAGAGAAAGTTTCTCTGCTATCCTGGTTTTGCAGACCTCCTCTGCCTCTAGGGCGGCATCTATTGTTATTCCCCCCTCTGCCTCTAGAGGGGAATCGACCTTGTACGTCAGATGAGACTCCCTGGGTTTGTTTGCGGAACCACATTTTTCCTCCCCTCTGACCTTTGGGATAAGGCCTAGAAGGGGTAGAAAAACGGACTCCCACGGCAGAGAGAGTCTTACCTTCCACCTCGCACCTAGTCAATGTATCCTTCACCTGAGGGCCAAACAAGGATGAGCCATCAAAGGGGGAATTGGTGAAGGACACCTTGAAAGGGTCCGCAAAGTTGCACAGCTGCATCCAGGCATGACGTCGTAAGGCAACGCCTGTGCCTGCAGCTCTACTCGCCCCATCCGCAGCATATGAGATAAGCCGCATGGAGGAGTTAACGATGGAGTTCAGGGTTGCCAACTGGGAGTTCATTCTGTCTTGGAACCCCTCAGTTATTGAATCCTTTACCTCTTCACTCATATCCTTGAGTAAATCTCTCTGGAGACGAGTGAAGTGACATAAGTAATTCAGCGACCGCATTGAAAAGGTCGCTGATGAGAACATCCGCTTACCGTACCTGTCCATGGTCCTAGATTCCTTATTAGGAGGATGGACATGTACCTAAGGATTGGCTAACTCCTTCTTAGTGGCCGCAGCCACCACCATGGCACCGACGGAGACACCTTTAGATAAAAAATCTTTATCTCTAGGGGCAGTAATAAACTTAGACGGCCTCCTCGGGGTGGGTTCCACTGAATCAGGAGCCGTCCAGGCCTTCCTTCCACCACTTCCATAAGGGGGTCAAAGGGAGGGGACACCCAGGAGGTAGAAGGGCGAGAGCCGAACGCCTCAAGGTACACTGACTCATCCTCTGAAGGGTTAAGGGCTGGCCAGTTCCCCTTCTGTTTCAGGATCTCAAGGATGTCAGCAAAGGAGACATCCTCAGAGGGGGATCGAGGGGAACCTTCAGATTCCTCTAAGTCAGTGTCAGAGGTGATAGACTCAGGGGAGTCTATGTGCTTCCTCTTGCACTGCCTCTTCCTAGGGGGTTCTCCTACCGGGTCAGGAGAGACCTCGGAAGAGGAGGAAATTCCCAATGGGGAAACTTGAGGAGTTGGCTCTCTGCGGTCTGAAGCAAGGGGGTGGGTAGAAATCACCACAGGCACTGATGATGGAGGGGCTGACGGAGCCGACTGTGGGGCAGACACTGGTTCTAGCATGCTCCGCATGACCTCAAAGGCACCCCTATCGGGCAAGGCCGGAGGTACCCACTCTGAAGAGACCAGGACCCCCCTCGGCACCGACAGGGATGGCTCCGAGGCCGATGTCAGAGCCGAACTCTCCAGCGCCGAAGCACCGAGAGGGAGAGCGGGGTCGGACAAGGGTCCGATGCCACTCGCCCCCTCGGAGCCGACGAGGGAAGCTCGGCGCCGAGATCCCTCCAAAGAGCAGATTGGAGCAGACGACGGAGCCGAAAGGGAAGGTATCGGATCCGACGCGCCGACAGTCATGGCTCCGATGAGCCCCGGCTCCGAGCTCAAAGGAGTCGGAGGAGGAACACATTGAGGGACAGAAATAGCCGCCGACTGATGAGTCGGGCTATGAAGCATTTGGGCCAGCGCCTCAGACTTGAGAAGTCTACTCACTACCCTTTGCAAATCGTGGTCAGATAGCCTGGAAGACCGTGAGGAATGCGATCTATGGCTCCGCTCGAAGAAGAGGGATCCTGGTGCCGAGTGAACGGAGCCGATGGAGGGAGACCTAGATCTCTTTCTCGCAGGTTGCTCCGATAAGAGTATCGGAGCCAACTGAGTCTTATCAGCCTCGGCTCCGGCCGGAGCCGAGGTAACAGTATGAGGCTTGGAAACATCGGCTCCAGCCGGAGCCGATGTCGAAGCAATTTTGATGCTTCCAGAGGACGGCTCTGAAGCCGGAGCCGACTGTCTGGAAGTCTTAGAAGGCTTCCCCGACACAGACTGGGTCGGGGGACCTTCAGGCTTTAATAAGTCATGCAAAATCAATTTATTTTTGCGTTCCTGCAGGACTCTAGGGCTGAAACCATGACACACAGCACATGAGTCCTGCAGGTGCAAAGGTCCCAGGCAATACACACAAGAAGTGTGACCGTCTGTCAGAGACATTTTCTGACAGCACGAGTCACACTTCTTGAAGCCTGAGACTTTGGAGTCCTTAGACATAGTAAAGGCCTAAGTAATAAAAACACTCACACACACACACACACACACACACACACACACACACACACACACACACACACACACACACACACACACACACACACAGGCCTTTAAGAAAAATTTAAATTCCAGTCACACTGAAGGACTAGGAGAAGGAGGGGAAGGGGCCTAAGGCCTAAAGTTAAAGGGTAATAAAGGGGGGGATTATGGGCAAGAGAGGTGAATCGATTCAAGAAAAAAGACAATTAAAACTAAAAATTAAGAAAGTAATAGGGGTCTAAAGATTGTGAAAATAGAATAATTTTTCACTAACCTGCCAGAGCCGGTAGAAAAGCACCTCGTCAGCTAAGCGGCAAACGAGATCTGAGTAGTTACCGCCTAGCATTGTGGGATATAGGGGAGCCTCGAGCCGGTGGAATTAGCTCTCGAGCTTTAGTATTGGCCGAGTCGGAGCCGAGGATCGGCTCCGAACCCATCCAGCAAGAATGAAGGCGAGATAGACAACTTAACATCTAAGGTTAAACACATATCACATGACTATCTCAAAATACCTATTATCTTTACCAAGAAATAATTAAGTATATGTCAAGAAAAGGTTTTTCGCTATAAAACATTTTATAATTCTTAATATATAAAAAAACATACATGCTTAAAAATCACATATTTAACCAAAATGATATTATCTAAGTGAATGTGCTTTCAGATAAGGTTTAATTGAGGCTACTTTATTTAAGCAGGGAACTCGATCAGTGTGTAGCTTCATTAGCCACCTAAGTTCATGTTGTTCTGTGATATTTTTAAAATCACCCAAGCGTAAATTTTCACTTAGACATTTTATAACTCTAAAACTAAAAGCATGAGCTTCACCGTATTCAATTATGTGCTTAGCTGAAGCACTTCTATCTGGGTCTCTCTTATGTATCACAGCTAAATGTTCTCTAACTTGATATCTTAGAGAACGATTCATCTTCCCAACATAGAATGAACAGCAGAGTTTACATACAGCTAAATATATGACATTTCTAGTAGAACAAGTAGCATTTTTAAATTCAAAGTTCTTATTTTTATCGGATGGATAAAATTGTTGTTAGCATTTAGAACATGGCAGATATAAGCTCCACATGGATTAGCACCATTTTGCTGTAATATGCGTGACAAATCATTAGCATTATAACACAGCAATCTTTTCAAATTTTTCTTATCTTTAAAATAGAAATGCGGATAATCACCTACCACGTCCTTAAGCTGCTGATCGGACCTCAAAATAAATGCAAATGTCCAATCACCCAGGATAGTTTAAAACACCATAAATTACACGAATACCAGGCCGTATAAAATCCAAGTGTCTTTTATTACAGTAACCAGATTAAGTGCTTTTGCTATATGTTGTAGCCGAAAGTGCTCAATCTGGTTACTGTAATAAAAGACACTTGGATTTTATATGGCCTGGTATTCGTGTAATTTATGGGACTTCAAAATAAACCAATTATTTTTGATAATCCGACAAACCCTGTCAATATCATTTGAATACTGTAAGCCAAAAGATACTACTGAATTATGTTGCAATGTATTAGAAGTAGAACGGCTTGGAGTTTCCAAACCTGAAAAGTATGGCCTTGCCCTGCTACTTCTTAAAGTGACAGCATCATTAATCATTGTTTTTACTTTCACAGGTCTATAATTATGGTCCAGTAATTCATTCTGAAAGTCGGTAATATCATGCATAAACTTTTGATCATCTGCATTCAATCTAGAGCTACACATTGCTTGTCCCTTCAAAATATTTGTATACACATGGGACGGATGCATGCTATCTCTAGGAAGAATATTATTTCTCCTGCAGCTCTTTCTATGTAAAGCTGTGCTGAATTCACCATTGAGAATTGTAACATCCAAAAAGTCTATGTTTGAAAGTGAATATTGATATGCAAAACTTAGAAAATTAGTTATCTGATGTAAAAAAAATATAAAATTATCCAAGGACTCTGAAGTACCCATCCATAACAAAAATAAATTGCAAGAAATCTGAGATAAAAGCCTATACACTCAACAAATACATTATTACTTAAAACGAACTCTTCTTCCCAATTTGCTAAAGCTATAATGGCGCAACTATTGGCACAAGGAGTGCCCATAGCTACACCCTGTTTTTGAAGATAATAAGTGCCAATAAATAGGAAGACATTATTTCCTAAAATATGCTCCAAGAGCATATTAATAAACTCTTTTTGATATGATACTGACTCCGACAAGTTAAGTAAGACTTAACCGCAGAAATGCCCTGAGTATGTGGAATGACTGTAAATAATGACTGTACCTCTAAAGATACCATTACACAATTAAGACAAGTAGAGTCTCGCATAGTAGTCACGTGGGCATATAGATCTTTTAAAAATTGCTTAGTATCATGAAGAACATTAGAAGAGAGATCTAAAATGGGTTTTAAATTTCTTTAGACCTAGACAGACAAAGGCTCTGTTAGCCAGCCTTGACCTGAAACTATTGGTCTCACAGGAGGTTTTTCGACATCTTTATATATTTTCGGCTGGCCATATAACATAGGTACTGTGGGAAACTTGACAGAAAAATAATTAAACAAATCTATAGAAATTATATCACTTAAAAAACAATTATACAAGGGTTTATGTACATGACTACACAATAAATCTATATCAAGCAAAGAAATTACAGCATAAACTGCTTCATCATTCAACATTTTATACATCTCTCTTACATAGAAGCACAAGTCCATGATAACTATGCCACCAACTTTCTCATCTGGGCTGATCATGATTGTGTCATACTGTAAGTGTCTCAAAGCTTGATATCCCAATTTAAATTACAGATTTTTTTTTATCTTTATATTGTGAATTAAATGATTCAATTAAATCAGGTTTACAGATATTGCAAAAAGTTTCAATTGCAGGACTCATTGCCGGTGTGTAAGTGCTAGGTCTTTAAAAATGATTATCAGTACATTCATCTTTAAACAAGCACTTTAACATAACACTGCGTGCAAATATTTTCATATCAAGAATAGCAGCAGTATAATCAGTTCCGGAGGCTGGAATAAAAGATAGACCTCGCCCCAATATTGATATTTGATATTTACTAAGTTCCTTGCTTCCCACATTTGCTTGGTGTCCCAATTAGAGCTCCGATCGACTGAAGGCAGTCTCCACTTCCTCTCATGAGTCATGGAACGATTCTTCCTAGTAGTAATTATTTTTCGAATCGGGAGGGGAGGTGAGGAAAAAACCTGTTGAGAGCTAGAAGAAATTGGCTCTTTTGTCTGAACAACTAATGGCTTTATATTCAGTGTTACGGAAGTATTAGGTTAAGGATGTTAACTGTTAACGTTATTCGTAGCTGATACATTGTTCATAGTTGATGTTTGAACAGGAGCTTCATTCGAAGATAGTTCTTGTTCAGAGGGTGACAATGTTACATTATTAAAACGCGGCCATGTAAAACATGTCCGTTAGCAAAGTCATGCAATTCTCTTTCTAATTTCTTCTTTTTTAAGGCTATCACACGATGTTCAAATAGAGAAGTGTTATCAAACACCTCACTGATAGCTTTATCAAAGACAGCAGCCGGAAATTCATTCCTCAGCTGAGAATATTTCTTACTGATATCACTCAATAGAGATTGCTCCACAGGTTTAAAGTAATCAATTAGCAAAGTTAGATAGCTAAAACTTGTCTCCATATTAATCTTCTGCCAATGCTTCAAAAGTTCAGGATAAGCATCGGCAAACGTTGGCATCTTTAAAATCCTAAGGCCTCTTGAAATTAACTTATGAGGAATACAAGCCACAAAATGTAACCTTTGCCATTGTAGGCACTTGTATTTAAGATAGTCATTCTCAAAATCGTGCAACAGTTTCTGAAAATTATGTGCATCATACTGAATTTGCTCAGAGCCTATGTTCTCCACTGGCAACTCATATACAAGCAACAGATTCCTTTCAATATGTAACAATTTATCAAATCGAGTACATGGCATCTCAGAGTTCTTAGGAATATAATCTCGGTGTGAAAGCACTTACCAGTTAATAAAATTGGGCTTTTATATCTGCCGTGCTTGTCCCTTGCACTTTTGTATTTGTTTCTGGATATATATGTTGGTGCAATAGGAATCTATTCGCAGTGGCACTTCTACTATTTTTAAATATCTTTAAATCCCAAGGAGTAGTAGGATCTTATACTGGAGGTCTAAGCAAAAAAGGCTCCCTTCAGAAAAGCCTTGCATAATTTAAAAGAGGCTAACATAGAGTTATTTTTGCCCATGTGGAAATTAGTGATGGCAGCCAATTGGACTTTAATAGTTGAGAAACTATCTCCTTCATTAAAGATTGAAGCTAAAAACTCAAGGATCACTGACACAGGCCAGGAAAATGGGTCCAGATCTTTGCTAAGGGACCAGAACACAAATCTTTTCCATTAACTCTTGTAAGTCTTTCTAGTACAGGCCTTATGGGAAGACAACAGAATGTGACATACCGGGGAGGAGAGCCTGGGCTGTTAAACAATCAGTGGAACTGGAGAAACCAAGCAGTCAACATGAGGTCTGTAATGTCCAAATGAGTCATGCCTAATTTTTCCAATAGAGAAGGTAGAAAAAGAGAGGCAAGGGGCAGGTGAAAAGGAAGAAATCATAATTGAATGTGGAAGGACTGAAGAACATTACTGTAAGAAAAATGAAGAGAAAGACAGATGTTGACTACATGGCTCAAGCTATGGATTTACAATACCAGTTGGATGAGACTTTAATATACAATGGAAACAGTGGGATTAATAAGACTAATGGTGATGAAAATCTATTCTTCATAACAATTGATAGAGCATATATTACTGTATTAGAACCTGAAGATTCCTCAGAGATGGCCAGCAAAGATATTCTTTTAATTCAAGTTCAATTATTAGAGGAACTGATACTTATATTTGCAGAGAAGATAATGAATATTGACTAGTGTTATGCTTTCCAGGAGCAAAAATAGAAGATATGAGACAAGCCTTGGAACGCCTTAATGTAAGGAAGTATGGATCAGTTTTTATTCATGCTGGTACAAATTATGTCACCTGCAAGGATTTTCTGACAGTTAGTGGGGAACTAATAGCTGTCTTAGATAGTACAGCTTGTACTGGTGTTAGGACGTATTTTTCACAAATCACCTATAGAAAGGACAGTCAGGTAACTGTGAATGAAAATATTTTTTGGGTAAATACCTACATTGAAAAAATGTCCTGTTTTAAAAAAATGGAAATGTGTAGAACATCCAGACCTAGTTTTGGGCACATGTCTTCAGACAGGATGGCGTGCATTTGTCAAGATCAGGGAAGAGAATTTTAGGCAGGATTTTTGCCAGGTTAAAAATTTAATAGTTCACAGATAGCAACATTTGATGTATCTCTGATGGTTGTTAATGCTAAGAGCATTAAAAAGAAGTTATGTCCTCACCATAACAGAGATGGACAACACACATGGAACATTATGGTGAGTACATAACGTCTTTATGTGATGTTGTCCTATCTCGCCTTCATTCTTTACTGGTTGGGACAGCATTCCTAGCACCATCTTTCTCGGGTTGCTCAAGGGAGGATATTATTCAAAACAGTGGACCCAAAGGAGGCCCTGTTCCTGGAGGCCAAATCCACTTTGCAATGAGCGATAAAGGTATGAGGCTTTGCCCATGTTGCTGAAGTGCAAATGGTGTCAATAAGTAATCTTGCTCTAAAGGCAGAAGAGGTTGCATTGGATCTAGTAGACTGACCTTTCACTTTATGAGAAAGGTCTTTGTCTTTTGATTGGTAAATAAAGGTAATACAATCTGAAAGCCACTTTGAAAGAGTGACTTTTGACACAGGAACTCCTTTTTTTGAGTTTGAGAAAGATACAAATAACTGGTCTGATTTTCTGAAATCCCTTGTTCTATGCAAGCAGAAATGTAATTGCCTATGTATATCATGTTGGTGGAGCATATATTCCGTTTTGTTGCCATAATTAGGGAAAAAAACAGATAAATCTATGGACTGATTGATGTTAAACTCTGAACATACTTTGGGTATGAAGTATGGGTTAGTTCATAGCGATACCGTGTCTTTATGGAAAAGCATGTAGGGAGGCTTTATGGACAGTGCTTTCAGCTCTGAAACTCTTCTTGTAGAGGTAACAGCTATCAACAGAATGATTTTCCAAGTAAGATGTCTGAGGTTGCAGGATGATGCCAGCTCGAAAGGGGGGAGGATCAAACATGACAAAACAAAAGTCAAGTCCCATGGCGGTGGAGGGGCCTTAATTGGTGGTCTTAAAAGAAGAGCACCTTTGAGAAAAGTCTTGCAAAGTCTGAGTGACATGACGTTAGGGCCTGATTCTCCCAAATGAAAATTAGATATGGCAGCCAGTTGGACTCGAATAGTAGCTGCAGCTGCCCCTTCATTAAACAGTTTTGCCAGGAATTCAAGAATAGAAGCTATTGGGGCAGAGAAGGGGTCAATGTGGTTATCCAAGGCTCATGAAGAGAATCTTTTCCATTTGCTTTCATACAACCGCCTTGTCGAAGCTTTGTGGGACGACATCAAAATATGCTTTACTGACATGGAATGGTTAGGGAGCCTGGCTATGGTTGGAATTGGAGCAGCCAAGCTGTCAACTTGAGCGTATGGAGGGAGGGGTGGAGCATTCCTAATGCATGGGTCAGGAGGTCTGGAACTGGTCCAGAATCCATGGTTCCTCCTGAAAGTG
Organism: Protopterus annectens; assembly: GCF_019279795.1. Lineage (NCBI taxonomy): Eukaryota > Metazoa > Chordata > Ceratodontiformes > Protopteridae > Protopterus > Protopterus annectens. The sequence continues at coordinate 656,918,406 of NC_056746.1, forward strand.
AGGCCACAGGAAGGGGAACCAGATTTGACAAGGGCAGTATGGGGCAATAAGTATTAAGTTCCTTCCCAAGAGACTGGCTTTCTGATGAACCTTTGGAATCAAGGGAAAGGGAGGAAAGGCATAGAGGATACCCGAGGGCCAATTGTGAACAAGTGCATCCCTTGGTGACTCCCCCAGAGTGGGGATCAGGACAAAGTAGCTGCTGCATTTGACATTCATGGACATGGCAAAAAGGTCGCAGCAAGGCTGGCCCCACTTACAGAAGATCACTTCCACTACTTTCTGTTTTAGGGACCACTCGTGAGGCATCAGAATCGTTATACTGAGTTTGTCTGCAATCATGCTGGATTTCTCCGGGATGTGCATTGCTATCAGAAAGCGTTGGGAGGATGTTGCCCAGTGCCATACTCTCAGGGCCTCCTGACAAAGGGGGTAAGATCTGGTTCCTTCTTGTTTGTTTATGTACCATACAACTGACATGTTGTCTGTCTGTATTGCAAAAGTTCCTAGCGGAAGAGAGTCCTGGAATGCTTGCAACATTATCAGCACCACTCTCATCTCTAGAATATTGATGTGCAGATGGACCTCATGGCCCTGCCAAGTGCCTTGAACTGTCCTTCCCAGATAATGCCCCCCCATCCTATCTGGGAAGTGCCCATGGTCACTGTGGCTAAGGGTTGGGGGGGCCAGAAAGGGAAGACATAATGTTACATGAGTGGAGTAAAACCACCAATGAAGGTCTTTCTTGCAAGATTCCTTTATCAAAATGTGGTGGGACATGGGTAGTTCCTGCATGGACCACTGAGTGAATAGTAGCCACTGAAGTATTCGCATGTGCAGGTGTGCCAATGGATAATTGTAGCTGCCATGGTTCCCAGCACTTTGAGAATTGTTCTTGCCTGCACTTTTCTTTTGGAAAGAAGGTTTAGGACTTGAGATCATAAGACATGAACCCTTTCAGAGGGGAGTTTTGCCATCATATTTTTTATGTATAGATCTGCCCCTGCAAAGACAATATGCTGAGATGGCAACAAAGTAGATTTCTCGTACTTTACTGTGATTCCCACATGACAGCAGAGGTGTAAAGTGGTGTCTCTCACTTTGGATAGCAGATGCTCGGTAGTGGCAGTTAGGAGCCAGTCATCTAGGTACGGAAACACTCAGAATCCTAGGCATCTCAAGTGAGCCATAACTACTGCCATACACTTGGTGAACACTCTGGCTGCAGTGAGACCAAAGGGCAGAGCTCGAAACTGGTAGTGGCTGGCTCCCAGCCAAAAGCGCAGATGACTCCTGGATCGCCTATCCATCTTTATGTGGTAGTAAGCATCCTGGAGGTCTATACAGCACATCCAATCATCTTGTCCCAGAAAAGGGAGTATTGACTGCAGTGTTACCATCTGGAACTTCGACTTTCTTACTGACTTGTTTAGTCTGCTGAGATCCAGTATGGGTCTCAAGTTCTCCGTTTTCTTTGGAACGAAAAAGATCCTTTGGAACTAAAAAGATCCTTGAGTAAGTTCCAGGTCCTATTTGGTCTGTGGGGACTGTCTGGATGACTCTTTTTTTCTAGCTACTTTTGTATTCCTAAGGTTGCCTGTTCCCTTTGACTGGGTGAAACCTGCAATGTTTTTTATGTTTGGGACGGGGAAAGAAAATGGTATGGAGTAACCTCCGGATACAATGCTTTGCACCCATTTGTCTTTTGTTATTTTTAGCCAGGCTTCTGGGTACAAAGATAAGTGACTCCCGAATGCCTCCAGAGACAGACAAACGGGCCTCCTTTCAGGAGCGCTGAAAGGGCTTACCAAGGAAAAATTCCCTCTCACCCTGATTTTGCAGACTGCCTCTGCTGCGTGGCTGGCGTCTTCCATTACTGCTTCCCCCTCTGCCCCTTGTAGAAGAATCACCACGTGTGTCCTGGAAAGCTCTCTGGGATTTTCAGAACCACATTTTTCCTCTCTTTTGATCCTTAAGATAAGGGCTAATAGGTAGGGAAAATGGACTCCTACGGCAGAGAGAGTTTTTCCTTCTTGTTCACACCTGGTTAGTGTGTCTTTAACTTTTGGTCTGAACAGGGACAAGCCGTCGAAAAGGGCGTTCGCAAAGGAAGATTTAAGGGGTTCCACAAAATCACACAAGTGCATCCAGGAGTGTCTCCTTAGGGGAAATTCCTGAACTTGCTGACCTACTCGCTTCATCCGCTGCATACAAAATGAGTCTCACTGAGGAGTTGACCACTGCATTTAAGGTGGAGAGCTGAGAGGAGACCTTCTCTGAAACCCCTTCAGACACTGAATGTTGGAGGGTATCTCCTAGCTCTTTCAGGAGATCCCTCTGAAGCCTAGTAAAGTGAGTGAGATAATTCAGCGATCTGAGTGCAAAAGTCGTTGAAGAAAACATGCGCTTTCCATATCTGTCCATCGTATGAGACTCTTTGTTTGGTGGATGGACAGACAAGGACGTCTTCGAAAGTTCCTTCTTGGTGGCTGCCGCCGCCACCATCACCATAGCATCTACTGGGCCACCTTTTGTGAGAAAAGTCTTATCCATGGGGGAAGTAATGAATTTGTTTGGCCTCTGGGGAACAGGCTCCACTGAATCTGGAGACTCTCATGCATTTCGACAAACTAGGTCCATGAGTTAATGGAAAGGCAAAGACACCAAAGTGGCAGAAGGGCGAGACCTAAAAGCCTTCAGGTATACAGACTCCTCCTAAGAAGGGTTGATGGACTTCCTGCTGCCTCTCTGTTTAAGAATCTCCAGGATGTCTGCGAAGGAGACATCCTCAAATTGCGACCGTGGGGAGACTTCTGACTCATCAGGGTCTGTATCAGATGTGATGGACTCCTCTGGGGTGTCTAAATGCTTCATCTTGCATAGTCTTTTCCGAGGGACCTCTTCAGAAGGGTATTCTGGAGAGGTTTTGGAAGAGAGGGGTTCACCCAATGGGGCATCCTGAGGCTTAGGATCTCCATGTCTCTGTGGATAAAATGGTGCCAAGAAAGATACTGGTGCCTTTGGGGGAAAAAATGTATGCAGCTGAGAGTGGAGCTATCTGTGGAGACAGTACTTTTCTCATCACCTCGAAGGCCCCCTGCCCCTGATCCGAAGAAGCCCCTAATTCCAAAGAACCAGAAGACACCCCCGGAAACAAGGGGGTTGGCTCCGAGGCCAATGTAGGAGTTGAGCTCACCCTCGCTGAGGCCCTGAGAGGTAAGTTCGGATCTGAAAACCATCCAATCTGACTCTCCTTTCCAGACCCAACCAGAGAGTATCAGCTTCCTAGACTCCTTGAGTTCGGACGGAACTGAGGATGTCGAAGCAGTAGTCAGGCCCAAAGATCCTGGTGTAGGTCTTGGGTCCAATGGTTCCACTACAATCAGCTCCACACACTCCGGCTCTGGGGTCCCTGATTGGATTGGAGGAGGAGGAATAGATGGAAGAGGGGTAGTCTTGGCCAGTTCTGAATCCCTTTGGGTTGGAGCTGACAAAAGTTAGGCCAGCACCGCTGTTCTTAAAAGTCTCTGCACCACACAATCCACATCATCATCAGAAAGGCTCCTGGAAAATCGAGAAGAGGGAGTAGAAGATCTAATGGGTTAAAGTAAGTGTGATCTCAAAGTTGGAGAAACTGGCTCCAATTCTGGGGACCAGGACCATAAATGAAATTCCACTGGCACCAAAACCACTGGAGGAGCTGAGGAAGAAGGTTTTTTGGGCCCAGCAGACCTTAGGTCCAAGGATGACTCTTTTGCTAATTTTTTTGTTAGCTTCGAATGAGCACTAACAGAAGATGATTTTTTTCCTAACTTCTCAGATCTGGAAGACAGGTATTTTGGCAATTTAGAGGTACCCTGACCTTCTTCAACTGCCTCTGCGAAGGGGGACTTTACTAAACCTCTCAGTATCAGCTTATTTTTCCTCTCAAGTAACACTCTGTTACTGAATGAATGGCAAATGGCACACAATTCCTGTAAATGGACTGCACCAAGGCAGTACACATTAAAGGTGTGACCATCCGTCAATGACATCTTCTGGTTACACTTCTCACACTTCTTGAACCCAGAGGGTTTAGTTTCCTTTGGATCCTTGGGTATTTTGCCTACAATACCAATAACAACAGCAACAACAACAATAACTATACTAGCCTATACACTAAGAGAAAAAATATGTGTACCAATTCAAATTTTTTTTTTGGACCACATCAATCAACTAGCACTACGATTAACCAGAGAAAAAAGACAGTTCTCTAAATAAAACAAATCTGCCTAATATAAAGAGAAAATACAGAAGGGAGGGGAAGGCCCTCTAAGGTAAACGGACCAACTGTAGCCCTCTAACTTATACGAGCTTACCAGGCAAAGGGAGGGAACAAGTACCTTTAATTTACAAGCTCTCTAACTTAAACAAGCTTGAATAAATTAACTAAAAAGGAAGCATTCAACTAAAAAGGGGCTAAGAAAGGTATAGACTTTAGCCAAAATAGGGAAGGGAAAAAAGGCCTAGAGAAAGAAATGATGGCCAACAGCACACAACCAACAGAGCAAACACACTAACAAAGCTCAAACCAACGTAATAAACACTAGAAAAACATTTAAGTATTAATAAACTATCGGTATTCAAAAAAAAAAAAGGGAAGAAAATGTTCACTTTGCCCGAGCCAGAATGGAAGCGCCCAATCTTGTTTAGCGGCAAATGAGATCAGGGGAACTTCCCTAGAGCATCATGGGATAGAGTTTAGCCACAAGCTAGTTGGAAGACCTCGAGCTTTGTATTAGGCCAAGTTGGAACCGAGGATCGGTTCCGCACCCAACCATTAAAAAATGAAGGTGAGACAGGACAACATCACATTAATACATTTTTTATTGGAAAATTTCCTACGTTCCCACAACATTGATATTGTTATTGTTTGTGAAATATGTTTAAAGAACAATGACTGGAAACCAGTTCTGTCAGGGTATAAATGTTTGTACTGTAACAGACATTCTAACAAAAAATCAGCTGGAGGTGTTATGATAGGGATTAAAGATAATTATGAGACCTAAGATTATTACATGTTCAGTGATAACACCAATACTATAGACTGTGTAACTGCGACAATACTTGGAGTGTATAGACCACCAAGGTCAAGTGCAGATGACCTAGAAGAATTCATACATTTCTTGCATTAAACACAGGAGGGAAGAATAATATTAAGCTGGGGGCTGAAATTTACCAGAAACAGACTGGAATAATATTGATACAACAATGTTAGTAAGGAAATCATTCACAATGTATATTCAGGAACAACAATCGCTTCACTTTGTAAAAAAAAATTACCAGGGGACGGAACATACTAGACATTATTTGTGTTCCTAAAGAAATTACTGTTACTTCAAGTCAAGTTTTACCACTACTGATGTGCAGTGTTCATGGAGTTAATAAAGGTTAATTTGTTGCTAGATAATTCTGCCAAACTGAAATCTAAACCAATGCATAGAAAGTTAATTACAGATTATATGGAAGTAAAACAGTCACTATGTAAAACTAACTGGAGTGGGGTGTTGAGTAGAAAAACTGCAGACGGAATGTGAAAAGTTTTCAAATAAAAATTGAGTGCAAAAAGCAAAAAAAAAATGTTTAACATCAGAATCTAGGCATACAACATCAGGGGGATGTATTTCCATAAGAAAAACATATCTGATTAAGGTCAGAGACAAAAAATATAAGAAATGGAAGAGTGGGCAAACTACAACTTGAAAACTGAAATAAATAAGCTGGGCAAACAGTTTAAGTATAGTGTGAGACAAGATCAAGAAAAATTTGAAGAAAATTTATAGAAAGATATTGAGCATAATAGGAAACCTTTTTATAGATACATAAGATGTGGAAGTAGTAAAGACACACAAATTGATAAATTGTGTGCAGATTCTAAAATTTATTCTCAGACAGAACAGATTATAGATGTATTTACAAAATCTTATGCAAAACAGTTTGGCTCCACAAAAGGGGCGATAAGTTGTCCTAGTGACATCCAGGTAACCCCAGATACTGGAATCAGAATAGATTATACTGAAAAAGAACTGAGCAAACTGGATCCAAACAAAACACAGGGAGGAGACAGAATTAGTAACAATGACCTGAGAACACTTCAGCAAAAAAGTATTTGTGTAAATTCTTACCATAACTTTAGATGTCCTTTTCTTCTATATGCTGCTGTATTCATAACACAAGGGAGTTCACCTATGGTCGACTCTCGTACTTCTGGTCATTTTTACAAAAGATAGATGCTACTGCTAGGGTGCGTGTGATGTACCACGTCTCTCTCTGTGGACGTCAGCCATAAACAGATGTCGGGTACAAAACGGACATCAGCACGCACCTTCCTCAGTACTGAATGCTGCCAGAATCAGCGACTACAGAGTGGGTACACAGAAATCAGGCAAGTGCAAGTGGGGAAGGCAGAGTGGGAAACTATACAGTAGCATATAGAAGAGAAGGACATCTAAAGTTATGGTAAGAATTTACACAATACTATCTCCTTCTATTCATATGCTGCTGCATTCATAACACAAGGGAGAGTGCAAAAGCTCCAGCATTAAGGACTGGATGGAGGAACAGAAGCACTTTCCGCGCACCCATGAAGGATGGCTCTGACAAATCCTGCTCTGGCCCTAAACACAATGTCCAACTTGTAGTGTTTGGCAATGGTATGGACAGAGGACCATGTAGCTGCTTCTAAAATGGCAGCTGTATCCAGACCCTTCAAAATGTCTCCAGAGGAAGACACTGCCCTAGTGGAATGCACCTTTACTGAGAAGGGGAGCCTTCTGCCATGGGCAGTGCAGCAAAACGTGATGGTTTTGGATATCCAAGAAGATATGGTTTGCTTAGAAACACGGTGTCCCACGGCTCTTGGGTTGTAAGATTCAAAAAGCCTGTCTGATATGCGGAAGGGTTTGGTCTTGGCCAGACAGTATCTAAGTTGTCTGTGAACAGCTAGGGTATGTAGTATCCTTTCAGATGGGTTTTAGGGTGAAGGGAAGAAAGTGGGTAGATTGATGGCCTGATTCAGGGACAGCTCACTGACTACTTTGGGAATAAAGGTAGGGCTGGTGCATAAACACACCCTGTCCTTGTGGAAAACAGTAAAAGGGTGGGAGCCCATAAGGGATTGCAGTTCTGAGACCCTTCTGGCTGAAGTGATGGCCACCAAAAGTAGGGTTTAGTAGGGTGATTCCTTTGGAATCGTCAGATTGGAGAGACAAAAATGTGTCTTAGATCCTGTAGCTCCTTGCATTTCATCTGGAGGGCCTTAAACAGGTCAGCAGCCGCTGAACCAAATAAATCTTTACTGTTTAGGGGTGCATTCAAGAGTTTAGACTTAATGTCATCAGGGAGAGGCTGCAACCTAAGCCATGATATCTCCTAATGATAGACTCTGAAGCAGCATCCCTAGAGGAGGCCTCTACTGCATCATAACTGCACTTAATAGAGTGCTTGGTCACCTGAGTGCAGGAATTCAACAGGGCAGATATTTTAGCCTTGACTGGGGAGTCAGGTAGGTCCCAGAGTTGTTTTGTCATATCAGCTAGCAGAGCCAGGGAATATTTGGCCATGTGGGTTTGGTAGTTAATTGCTCTAACTGCTAGGGTAGCAGAAGTATAGACCTTTTTCCCTAGTCGCTCCACTAACCTGCTCTCCTTGTCCGAGGGCAGGAGGGAGGTGGAAGGGGAGTAGCTCAGCAGTTTTGTCTGTAAACCACAGCAATGACTGAATGATCTGCAGAGCGTAATTTGTACAAGAATTTACCATCCTCAGGGACCTTATAAAACCTATCTGGGCATTTGGGTGCAGGAAATTGAGAATCAGGGTTTTTGGAGGCAGTCAGGAATGCATCCAAGAAGACAGGGTGTACTGAGGGAACAGTCGATGGGTTGGGAGACTCCATTTGCAAGAGTTCATAATATCTCTTCTGGGTCTCTGTAACCTGACTGCCAGCCCACTTAAACAAATTCATTTGAGCAATGGTCTCCCTGAAGGTGATAACTTCTCCTGGGGAACCTGTGCCATTAGACTCCTCCTCAGGGGAAGCAATTTGTGAGGTATAACTGAGAGATTCATCCCCTGATGAATCCTCTTCTGTGGATGAAATATACAGAGCAGGTTTACCTTTGGGGGTAGATGGATTAGAGGCCTGAACCGAAGTAGGAGTCTGGTGTAGAGCTAAGAAGGCATTCAAAATGGCTTGGGTGAAGGCTTGCCAGTCAAGACGTTGATCGGAGGTGGTGGGCATCGGTGAAGGAGCAAGATGTTTAGTTTTTTGTTTCTTCTTTTTATGGAACTCCGATATCAAGTATTAGAGATCCAGTGAAGAGTGGGAGGGCTGGACACCAGATGGCACTTAACAATATCAGAGATAACATCTTTGCGAACCACAATTTGCGAGACCCCATGCGGACCCTCAAATGTGATGAGCCTAGGCTCCTCCTCAGCGAGTGAATCGAACACCTGCAATTCCCTGTGAGATGTGCCCTTGGCTTCTGTAATGGCTTCCACCTGGATACCCACCAAAGGAAGGTCCAAGGATTCCAGCTTGGACTCCTAACCTTCATCGACCTCAAGAGATATGGCTGAAAGGGAGGGTGCAGTAGTCAGTTCGGTCTTACACTTTTTGCCTTTTTGACCTGCAGCTCATCCAAGGGGCCTGACATTGGAGCCATCTCTTTGGCCAAATGCTTTAGATATTGGTTTTCTAAATAAAGTTTTAAGGCAGCTAAGTGACTCCTGAGGGTTTTGAGAACAAAGGCCTGACAAATACTGCAAGTAGTGTGGTCATGTCTTGGCCTAAGCAAAACAGGCAGAGCTCATGCGTATATTTATGTGGAATTTGCCTTTACACTTGCCCTTTTTACCTGACATGAAATACCCCACAGCAGTAGAAAAAGATAATCAAAAACTCCCTATGGGGTACTTATCTTAAGTCGGATAAGATGAGCACTTCACATGGGATTACTTTTCCGAAGGAGCGACAACAGGAGCTGGCAATCACACAGGTGGCAGAAAAGTTCTGAGGAAGGTGTGCTGATGTCTGTTTTGTACCTGATATCTGTTTATGGCCGACGTCCAAAGAGAGACGCAGGACATCACACGCACCCTAGCAGTAGCATCTATCTTTTGTAAAATGGCCGACATACAAGAGTCGACCAGAGGCAAACTCCCTTGTGTTATGGATACAGCAGCATATGAATAGAAGAACATCTTACAATACCATTATATCTATTATTCACTAGGTCATATAAATATGGGGAGATTCCTCAAGACTGGAGACATGCACTTATTAAACTTGTTTTCAAGGGAAAGGGGAGTAGGACCAACCCAGAGTCATAGACACCCTTAAGTCTACTTTCATGTTGTGGAAAAATAATGGAGAAGATAATATTGGATAAGTTATTGTCAGAACTAGATAGATTGGGACTTAAAACCATATATCAGCATACATATATTGAAAATAGATCTATTATCATCTATAACATGAACAATATAATAACAGCTATGAATGAAAAATTGTGCTGTGATTCAATTTATATAGATTTAACTTCAGCATTTGACAGGGTCATACACAAAACACTGATTAATAAATCAGAACAACTAAGTATAGATGTACTCTTGATAAGATGGATAGCTATATGGCTTACAAATACAACATGGCAAGTATCATACAGCAACTGGACAGGTGAAATTCTTGGTTACAGTCAGGGTGTCCCACAGGGCTCTGTCTAAACCCTTACATGTTTAGATTATATCTTTCAGACCTAACTTTTTCATCTGAGGTGTTCTACAGTCTATATGCAGATAAACTGAAATTGGATAAACTGATTACATGTGTTACAGATAAAGCATGTCTGCAAGATAACTTGACTAAATTGACCATTTGGCACAGGAGAATAATATGATGATAAATACATCCAAAACTAAGCATATGAGATTTGGGAGACATAAATTGAAAGGTGAACATTTAATATATCACACAGTGATTGAAACTGCAGACTCATTTAAGGACCTGGGTATATGGGTAGATTCAGCTATGAGTTTTTCTAATCATATCAACCAATTGGTTAATGGTAGTTACTCAACTATAGGTTGTATAAAAATATGTATAAAGTCTAGGAAATAAAAAATATGAAGTCATTGTTTGTTAGTTACATTAGACCCAAACATTAGTATGGAATGACAATATGGAAACCCTATAAAAACAAGCATGAGTAAACGAGAGAGTACAGCAGAATATACTAAGGGCATCCATGGATGTGAAAAATTTTAAGTTATTATATCTGAACTTGTACAGTGTTTCATACAGAAATCTAAGAGGAGATCTTATTCAAGTATACAGGGCATTTAGAGAAAACTACCTCTGTGAATGTTTGGGGTTATCAAAAAGTACTAGAGAATCATCAGACAACCTATGTAGAAGGTTCTATAGGAATGAGAAGTGTACTAACTGTTTCTCTGACAGAGTAGCTAATGCAAGGAACAGTCTAGCAAATTACATTAAAGCAAGTACTAGTTTAGATAGTTTTAAGAACAGCCTGGACATTTATTATGGGAACAAGTGTTTTGGTATATTGGCACGCTAGAAGGGCATTGATGCCCGTGCTTGAAATATTTGTATGTATGTATGTATGTACATATGTATGTATGTATGCCAGTTGAGTGAAACAGGAGGCCTGAAGATGGATCCAGAATCCAGGGTTGATGTAGAAGATGAGGCTAGAGGAATGGGAACTAAATTTGATAAGTTCAAATATGTGCAATGAGTTTAACTGTGCTCTTCAACTGAACTGCTTTCTGTAAAAACTTGGGAATTAGTGGCAAGGGTGGAAACACATACAGGAGACCAGAGAGCCATTTGTGGACTAGAGCATATCTCAGTGAATCCCCTGATGAAGGGATCACTACAAAGAACCTGCTGCGCATTTTGTTGAGGGGGAGGCAAATAGATCACAGCATGGCTGGCCCCACTGATGGAAAATTTCCTCCACCACACTGACATTGAGAGACCACTAGTAAGGCATCAGAATGGACATGCTTAGTTTGGCCGCTATCACTTTGGTTTTCCTTGGAATGTGCATTGCTATTAGAAAGCGATTGGAAGAGATCTCCCACTGCCATACTCTCATAGCTTCTAGGCAAAGAGGGTAAGATTTGGTTCCCCCCTTCTTTGTTAATGTACCAGACTACCAACATATTGTCTGTCTGTATCGCAACTGTCCTGGATAGGAGAATGTCTTGAAAAGCCTGCAATGCTAGAGGACAGCCTTCACCTTCAGGACACTGATATGCATCTTGGCCTCTTTGGCAGGCCATATACTTTGGACCGTCCTTCCCAAGAAGTGGCCCCCCACCCAAGCCGGGAGGCATCCTTGGTATGGAGAAGAACAAAGGGATGGCCTTTACAGAGCTGGTTCAAATGAATCCACAACAGAAGATGTCTTTTGCAAGCTTGAGTGATCTTGACTGGCATGGATAATCAATGATGTAGAATGGACCATTGAGAAGTCAGAGTCCACTGAAGAATTTTCATAAGGAATCTGGCCAATGGAACAAGGGTGACAGCTGCTGCGATGGATCCCAGTGAATTCTGGATACCTTTGCTGACTTGGGACTGCAGTGTGTTTATTTGATTGGAGGGAAGTGATGCTATCAGACTGACTAACTTTATCCAAATGAGCAGCTATCAACTCCAGACTCTGTGTTGGTGTCAGTACAGTCTTGTTGTAATTGACTGTTATTACTAGATGAAAACACAACTGGAGCAAGTAGTCCCTTGCCTGTAGTACTCAATGACTGGGTGAGGCAGTAAGGAGCCAGTCGTCCAGATATGAAAACATCTGGAATCCCAGCAATCTCAAGTGAGTTGCTACCATTGCCATGCATTTGGTGAACACCCTGGGGGCTGTGGTGAGACCAAGGGGCAGTGTTCAGAACTGGTGCGGACTGCTCCCAGATGGAAGTGTAGGTACATCCTGAAGTGCCTGTTCATTTTGATGTGATAGTACACTTTCTGAAGATCTATGGAGCACATCCAATCATCTTTCTGCAACACAGGCAAAATGGGCTGAACCGTGACCACCTAAAGCTTTGTATACTGAACAAAGTGGTTTAACTTGCTGAAATCCAGAATTGGTCTCTAGTCGCCTGCATTTTTTGGCACCAAGAAGAATCTTGAATAAATTACGGACCTTCTCTGGTCTGTGGGAACCTCTTGGATTCGGTTCACAGGTGTTTACTATACTAATGACCACAAGGCCTTTTTAAGCCTAGCCATGCATCCCAAATCTCTGACAAGTTCTGATACCCTTGATAAGTGTAAGGATGGGCCTGGGAGATGAACCATTTACAGGTTACCTGTTTGCATCAGAGACATGAGTGCCAAACCAAGGATGAATTTCTGGTTTCCCATCCACCTGTCTAAGTTGCACTTGAATTGGATTAGGAAGAAACTCTGCTTCACATGGATGGGGAGCCTGTTCCATAGACAGGGTAGTCTCTGGGATACATACCGATCTCTCCAGCAGGTCCTATTTATAGCACAGGCAAGGTTTAAGTCTTTAGAATGGGTAATTCTGGTACTGTTTGTTTTGTGGATATGCAGGAGGTCCATCAATGTGGGGTCTGACAATGCCCTGTATGCCAAGCATAGATCTCCCCTCAAAAGCCTGTCGGAGACAGAATATAGGGATACAGCCTTGAGGCAATCTGCATAGGACATATTACTTATGCCCTATATTCTTTTAGTAAGGAACCTCTGTGGATGTTCCAGTTGTTGGATATGCCTGGTTAGGTAAATACCAAAGGGGGCATTGTACTCAATGACAGGTCTGATGAATGCCAAATACAGTAATGACTTCCTTGGACTTAGATGCCATACCATTGTTTATAAGTTGTGCAACACAGAATGATTTCCTCACCACTGTAGACACGTGATGATCAAAGGCTAGATTACTATCTATGTGCGTCTCCAAGTCCCTGACTACTGGGTCAACTCTAAGGGGTGTGTTGTCAATTTGATAGTTACCAGGGATGGATGACTTCCCAAAGGATATTATTATGCATTCCTTGGCATTTAGTTTTAGTCCATGACTCTGACACCAGTTGTTTGTCTGTGTCAGCCCCTTCTGGAGAACATTTGCGTCAGTGTGAGATTCAATAACAGCTCCTAATTTGCAAACATCTGCAAATTTAGTCAGCCAGAGACCACTGACATTGGCCTTGACTTCTGAGAAGTAAATGCCAAAAAGGAGCAGTCCAAGGACTGATCTCTGAGGGACTCCACTTGTGAGTGATCTCTTTGTAGAGGTGGACTCCCCAGTTCTAACTTCCTGGGTCCTGTCTGGGAGCCAGTTGACTATCCACTGAGTAACATATGGGTTTGTACCTAATCTCTTGAGTTTATCAACAATGCCCTAGTGGGATATTGCATCAAATGCCTTGGCCAGGTCAAGGTAGGCATTGTGAACGATTCTGCCCTCATCCACGGCTTTGGTGACCTTCTCAAAGAAGTCCGCCAGATTGGGTAGGCATGATCTGGATGACTATTTTTGTCTAGCAGCTTTTTTATTTCTAGAGAAGCTTCTTCCCTCTGACTGTTTTTTTTTTTCTTCAAAACTGTGGGAGAGGTTAGGGAAAATTGTATGGTATAACCTATGGATATAAACCTCTGCACCCACAAATCTTTTATAATAGCTAGCCAGCCTCTCTGGTGCAAGGATAAATGACTCCCAAATGCCTCCACAAATGGATGCTGACAGGGCCTATCTTAGAAGCAATCTCTAAAGTCCTGGTTCTACAGACCACCTATGCCATGAGGATGGAGTCTTCCATTCAAGTGCCCCCCCCCCCCCGCAACTGTGAGGACCATATCAAGTGAATCTTGAAAAGGACCCAGGGATTTCTTAAACCACATCTTTGTACCACCTAGTTGATTCCTAAAGAAGGGTCTTTAAGGGGCAGAAAAACATAGACCAACAGCAGACAGGTTCTTTCCCTCTTGTTCACACCTGGAGAGCGTGTCCTTAACTTTTGGGCCAAACAGAGAAGATCTGTCAAAAGGCACATAGAAGAACAAAGACTTAAATGGTTCCACAAAATCACATCCAGGCATGTCTCCTGATGGCTACACCTGAACCTGCCACCAGTGAGGTACTTTCCATAGCATGGGAGATCAACTTCCTTGAAGCATTTGAGACAGATTGTAGGGTAGCAAGTTGCGAAGAGATTCTATTTTCATCCTTGGAAGACCTGGACCCAAAAAGGGATTTTGGTAAGCTCCTTCATCAGATCTCTTTGCAGTCTATGTGCCAAGTAATTCAGCAACCTAAGGACAAAGGGTGCTAAAACAGAAACATGCTTCTTAAATCTATCAAACACCCTAGACTCTCTCCTGGGGGTAGACAGAAGAACTCTGTTTTGCCAGTTCCTTTTTTGTAGCTGCAGCCACAACCATGACATCAACTGGTACTCCCCTGCTCCAGTCTGGACGGTTTTTTTTTGGGGGGGGGTTAAAACTTTTATCCAGTCTTTTTGGTACTGGCTCAGCAGTGTCAAAATCCTTCTACGCTCGCCAAGAGATTAAGTCAATGAGCTCATTGGCTAGTGGGGGTCACCCAAAAAGTAGATGGGCAAAGCCTCCAGGAACACAGATTCCTCTTGGAAGTAGGTGATGGAAGACCAACCACCTTTTTATTTCAAGAGCTCCAGGATGTCCCCAAAGGAGATGTCATCAAGTGGTGATTGGGGGACCCATTCCCTCATCAAAATCAATGTCCTCTGTAAGATATTTCAAGTTTCTCCTCTTATATTTCCTCTTTCGAGGAACTTCCTCAGTGAGTGCTGTGGGGAAGTGTCAAAAGAGATAATGTCCTGAAGGACTGGCTGGAGGATTGTTCAGGTTGGCTGTCCCAGGGAAAGAGATGGCTGAGGCTCAGAGCAAAGATGTCTGATCCAAGGGGGGCAGGAATGTCTCATCCCTAGCCATGGAGAAAGCCCTCTCCACAACCTAGGAGAAAGAGAAGCTAATGGCTCTGAGCTGCAATCTTTTGGATCACTGGCTCCTGAAACCCCATCTGTGTTCCACTTGAGCTATCTAGTGACAAGGCTCCAAGGGGAAGAGACTGCTCCAAAAGTTTCAGAGTTGATTCCAAAAACACAGATCCAGTGCTGATGCTTTGGCTCAGAGAGTCCTCCTGCTGCAAAATAGTTAGTGCCGGTCTGCTCAGGTGAACCATCAGAGTCAAATAGAAAACAGTCTTTGGATCTGAAGTAGACACCTCCAGGGATCTCGGATCCAATGGCTCCAAAAACAAATGATGAATCGAAGAAGGAGATACCAGAGGTGAATTGGACAGATGTCAGCTCCCAGGCCCAGAAGGGGACAGAGCTCAGAGAATCTCCATCTGTATTTGTGCTCTGAGGAACTCTCTCATCATCCTGTCCATGTCTGCTTCTGAAAGACTTCTGGAGGACTGAAGACAGGACATAGTAGAAGGAGGCCTAGAATGCCTTCAAGGTGAATACTCTAGGAAGGGAGCAAGAAGCCTAGATGGAATTGGATCAGATAGAAGTGGTGGGTATGGAACCAAGGAGACCTTGGTTTTTGAGTTGTTGGATCTGAGGTTGATGGATATGAATTTTTAGGAATCTTAGTGGAAGACTCCACTGAAGGAGCCAAAGTCATTGTAGAGGCTTGATCTGCAGAATTCTTTCAGGATTCCTTTTCCTTAGTTAGAGTATTAAAAGGAAGTTATGTACTTACAATAACGTTCCATCTGAGTTGTTGGTTTTTCATTTGTTTTTCAACCTGTGGGCTCAGATCCGAGGATTGGATCCGACTCGGTCATATACTAAAGCTACAGGATGCGAAATCCGAGCTCCTCCCCTACTCATAATGCTCTACTCTCCCCTCATCCCCTCAGATTAAGTTTGTGGCTCAAACATATGCAGTAAAGGATATATATATATATATATATATATATATATATATATAAGGTCCCAAGGCAGAGAGGGTGAAGAAGAAAATTACCTTTTAGAAGGCCTTGCACAACTTAGATGAGGCAAAAAGAGAATTAATTTTCCCCAATGTGAAAGTTGGAAATGGCCAACCAACTGCACCTTAACAGTAGAGAAGCTAGCTCCATTAAGAAAAATGGATGCCAGGAAATCTAATACAGCAGGAATAGGTGCTGTAAAGGGATCCAGTTGGTTTTGATGCGCCCAAACAGAGAATCTCTTCCACTTGCTATTGTATATTTTCCTAGTGAATGGTTTGTGCACTGCAATCAGAATCTTCCTAACTGGGGATTAAAGACCAAGAGTTCTAGCCATCATTGGAATTGGAATAACTTAGCGGTCTATTTTGGACTCAAGAGATCTGGGTGAGGGTGTCCCAATGAGTGGGACAGAAGATCTGGAGAGGGATCCAGAGTCCACGGTGGACAAATCAGGCGAGACCAAAGGAAACAAAACCATACTTGTCGAGGCCAAAAGGGAGCAATGAGGATTACTTTGCAGTTCAACCTCTGAGCTTTTTGCAGAAATTTGGGAATGAGAGGAAGAGAAGGATAGGCATAAAGCAGACCGGGGGAGCCAAGCATGGACTAGAACATCTCTCAGTGACTGTCCCTGAGGAGGGTCAAGGCAAAGAACTCTCTGCACTTGGCATTGGAATGAGATGCGAAGAGATTACAGCAAGGCTGGCTATCATATCTGCCACTGAAGTATTTAGAGACCACTCATGAGGCATCAGAATGGCTCTAAGCCTGTCCACTAGAATGTTTGCCTTCCCCAGAATGTGGATTGCTACTAGAAAGCAGTTGGTAGCGATCATCCATTGCCACAACCTCATGGCTTCTCAACTCAAGGGGTAAAACTTGGTTCATCCATGTTTGTTGATGTACCCAACCACTGGCATGTTGTTCATCTGAGTTGCAATGGCCCACGTCAGAAGAGGGCATTGAGGGGCTTGCAACTCAAGAAGCACTGCTCTGATCTCCAGGATGTTTATATGCAGATTGGTCCCTAGAGGGGACCACATACCTTGAACAGTCCGTCCAAGATAATGTCCCCCCCACCCAAACTGGGAAGTGTCTGTGGTCACTGTGGCCTTTGGGGGAGGAAGAATGAATGGTCAACCCTTTTCAAGGTCCTCCAATCAGAGGTACCAGAGAAGAGATTCTTTGCATGCTCGAGATATTCTGACCGTGTGATTCAGATGATACCAAAGAAAGGACCATTGGACCACTAAAGTCCATTGAAAAATTCACATATGGAGGCATACTATTTGGATGAGAGTAATCATGGCAGCCATGAACCCCAAGGCTCTTAGCACAAGACTTGCCAGGGGAGAAGGAATATTCAAGATTTGTTTAATATGGAGTCTCAAGGTGGAGATTCTGTCCAGAAGTAGAAGAGCTAAGGAATGAGTGGTGTCCAGACGGACTCTGATGCAATCTATTTGTTGTACTAATGGAAATGCCCAAGGTCGAGCCTAGTTGGAACAGATAGTCTCTACCTTGAAGATGTCGATGCCTGGCAGGAGCAATTAGGAGCCAATCATCCAGATAGGGAAACACATGGAATCCTTGCAGTCTCAGGTGAGCTGCCACTACTGTAATGCATTTGGTGAATACCCTGGGGGCTGTGAAGAGACCAAAATGGAGTACTCTGAACTGGTAGTGATTGGCTCCCAGCCAGAAAGTGGAGGAAGCTTTTGGAGCATCTGTTCATCTTGATGTGATAGTACGCATCCTGAAGGTCTATAGAGTACATTCAGTCATCCTTCTGCAGGAAGGGCAGAATGGACTGAATCGTGACCATTCGAAACTCTGAAATGGCTACAGACTTGCTGAGGGTTGTAATGTCCAAAATGGGCCTGAAGTCCCCTGTTATGTCCTCCAATTGTCTCCAGAGATGAACAGTTGGGAAATCATTCAGAATCACTGATTGGACCTGTCCAAGAAGGTATCTAGAGACCCTTGATTCATCTGAGCCCCTTTGCCATGAGGGCAGTGTCTACCACTACTACCATTTCCTCCTCTGTTCCTCTGTCTCTGGAGGGAAGGTCTCCCCTGTGAATCCTGAAAAGGACCTTGAGATCTTCGGAACCATAACCTTTTACTCCTAGCTGGTTCTTGGAAAAGGCCTGCTGTGGGGTAGCAGAGCAGATTCCAATGGCAGACAAGGTCTTTCCATCTTTTTCACTTTGGGAGAGTGTCCCTTTGACAGTTGGACCAAATAAAGTTGATCCATCAAAAGAGGCATCAGTGAAAGATGCCTTGAAAGGTTCCAAGAAATCACACAGTTGCATCCAGGAGTGGAGTCTGAATGTAATGCCTGACCCAGGTGGCTGTGAGGTACCTTCTGCAGCATGAGAAATTAACCTCAAGGATGTGTTTGATATGGACTGTAGGGTGGCCATTCTGAAAGAAAAAGTCTTCTGTTCCTCGGCAGACATGAACCCTGGGGCAGAACTAAAGAGTTCCTTGACTAAGTCCCTCTGTAGCCTGGGTACATGTGCCAAATAATTCAGCGTTCGCAATGCAAAGGTCATTGAAGCATATACCTGCTTACCAAAACTGTCCGAAGCCCCAGACTCCCTGTTAGGCATATGGAGAGTGGAGTTTTGTTGGGCCTGCTCTTTTTTGGTGGTTGCTGCAACCACCATGGCATCTACAGGAGCTTCCTTAGTCCAGTGGGATCTGTCTGAATTGGGTGCTCAGGATCTTGTCAGGGCACTTAGGATTGGATTCCACTGTGTCCAGTTCCTTCCATGCCCTGCGGGAAACAAGATCAATAAGGGGATCCATGGGGGGAAGGGCACTCAAGAAGTAGGCCTGACACAAAAGCTTCCAGAAACACAGATTCCTCAGCATTATGGTTTTGGGCAGACGAAACACCTTTTGGCGAAGAATTTCCATGATGTCCCCAAAGCAGACATCTTCAGTTGGTGATCTAGAGGACCCTTCCCCTTCATTGATATCAGTGTCCTCAGTGAGAGATTCCAAAGGGGAATCCAAGTGTCTCCTTTTGCACTGATGCTTGAGAGGGACCTCCTTGGTGGGGTGCTTCAGGGATGTGTCGGACTCAGGATGGTCCAAAAGGGAAACAGTCTGGAAGTCTTTCTGGGTAGGCTCTCCCGGAGGTGACAGAACAGATGTCTTAGTCACAATCTCTACTGAGGGAGGACTGGGTTCCAAAGCAGGGAGAGTTGAGGCTTTTCTGGACATAGACAGAACCCTCTCCACCACCTCGAATGCCGAGGGACATAGAGAATTAGAGGGCAACCTCACCAGAGCCAAAGGTGTCGTAAGGGAAGCTCCATGAATCCCCACCACCCCCAGATCTGAGTGAGGAGTTGGAGCTGAGCTATCAAGAGTCAAAGCCCCAAGGGAAAGAGACAGCTCCAAAAGCTTTGTGGCTGACATCAACCCCTCAGACCCAATGCCAAACCTACAGAGAACAGCTCTGCTTAGAAACAGTTGGAGCCAGGCAAGTCAGGGAAACCAGAGTCTAGGTAATAGTAACCATCACCTCCGACGTCTCGACTCCAGGTATCTTCAAGCCCAATAACTCTGGGGGTCAGATTGGAGAAGGAGATATAGGTGCAAAGGCAGGAACACGACTCATGGATCAAGAGGGGGATGGAGCGGACAAAATCCCCACTAGATTTGTGCCTTGAGAAACTTCATCATCATTCTGTCTACCTTGGCTTTGGAGAGACTATGAAAAGACCTAGTGGATGAAGCAGCAGATGGTGGTCTGGAAGACTGAAGACTGACAGACTTAGGCTTTGAGGTAACCGGCTCTGGGGAAAAACTGCGAGACCGGCGCTGAGAGGAAGACTATCACAATCAGAGCTGAGTCAGTTGGATCCAAAGTTTTAGATGATTTCTGAGGCAGTTCCCCAGTTTGGTGGGATCTATTCAGGGACCGCTTGTGTTCCTTGAATTTTTTGAGGGTGTTTGAGCCCCTGAAGTAGAAGATGATGCCGAGGAAGAAGCAGTCGAAGGTAGGGGGCCTTTTAAAATAAGCTTATTCCTCCGGTCTACTAATGCATGCTGGTTTTAGCCAGTACAAATGGTGCAGGAGGAGTCCAAATGAGAAGTCCTAAGACATACCAAACATTCAGTGAGAGCATTGGACAGCGGGATTTTGTGCCCACAAGAGGCACATTTCTTGAATCCCTCTGGTTTAGACTCTGACATTTTGAAAAAAAAACAAACAAACTGCAACAATCAGCAGAAGAAAACAACAATATGGTAATAAATTATTTTATACATATATATATATATATATATATATATATATATATTTCTCTTTGGATTTCTTTTATGTAGAAAGAGATCACCTAACAAGAATTGGACAGATGCAGAAAAAGGGTAGGAAGAAAGGTAGAAAAATGTTTTTTTTTTGTCTAGAAAGGCAGGCTAAGAAAAAAATAAAACGATATTAAGGATAACAGAAATAAATCTTTCTTCACTCACAGAAAAAACTCTGAGCAGGTCATAGAATCAAAGTCCCAGTGCTAGCAGAAGCACAGCAAATGAGATCTGAGGTGATGAGGGAAGAGCAGGGCATTATGGATAGGGGAGGAGCTCAGATTTCAGATTCTAGAGCTTTAGTATACGGCCCATTTGGATCTGATCCTCGGATCTGAACCCACAGGATGAAGAAGAAATGAAAACAACTTCAGATCTTTAGTTTTCTCTGACTTTTTAGAGGGGGACTGAGCCCTAGCCACCAAAGAGTGGATGTACAGGGCAAGAAACCCCACAGAACAAGTTTGTTCCTGCGGTCTGGCATGGCCTTCTAATTAAACCCAGAATAGATGGCAAAGTCAACATCAAGAAGTGTCAGACTCAGACAATACACACATTCCCTGTCAGCATCAGAGTTTGGAAGCTTGTGCCCACAGGAAACACTTTTTAAACCCAGAGGGTTTGTCTAACATTTTAAAACTAATACAGAACTACCACCAACACATAGCTAAACACAAACAGTCCACTAGGAAATATTACCCTAGAAAAGGTGATAAAAGAAATATCTATCTTTATAATTTTTTTAGGGAAAGAAAGAAGAGAAAGGAAAAACTACTAAAATGGTAGACAGAGTACTCAGAAAAGTATTAAGGGATACCAGCAATGGTACCGAAAGAAGTACCAACAGCGGTAATTGACAAAAAGGGAAAAGAAGAGTTATTTAAAAGCACTACATTATGGGAGGGAGGAAGAAGAAAGGCAATACACGGGAAAAATCCAGAGACTACTCAAAAACACTTGAGAACTAGGAACCTGCATCTGATATCGAATGGTGGTAAACAAGACTGGCATTATGGGTAAAGGGAGGAACTCGATAGTTCTAGGTTTCAATGATCTGATAGAAGTGGCCAAGTCAGATCAGAGTCTCAGATTCAAACCCATCAGTTGAGGAATGAATGAGAATGACTACATCAGGTATATGCATTACAGTGATATGCTTATTTAACATTTGTTAACCAGGTAAGGTGGACTGGTCCCGGGACCTTTTTTAGTCATAACCACAGCTATTAGGATAACACCACATAAGATGGAAAAGATCGTACAATATTACATGTAGTACAAATATCAACAGAGGAGGGTCATAATATTACCATAGAACAAATTAACAATATATAGATAAATTATACAGTTATACAGATGTTAGAACACAATCTCCATAAAAAATATAAATGTCGACTATAATACACATAATACAAGGGTTTATATTAGAACATTGAAGTTTTAAAACTTCGAATGATCTAATATCGAACCCTATTCAGCGAAAGCCGAAAACATCGAAAATACAGAACAGCAAATTTTTTCCTAGGGAAAAAATTTGCTGTTCCAAAACACACACACAACACAAGCACAGCAAACAAACAGCAATACACACACATACACCTAAAATCTTACACCTAACCCTACACTAAACTATACACACACCACTAACTATCCACTTACCTTAACCCAAACCCTAACTCTAAGGTCCGTCAATATCGCAGACTCACCTAACCCGCCCCCTAACTCTAACTCACCTAACTCGCCCTAATCCTCATGTCCACACAATCGCACACATACCTAACTCGCACCCTAACCCTAACTAACCTAACCCGCACTCAATCGCACACTAACCTGAACCCGACCCGTAACTTTCCACCACAGTGATGAAAATACCGAAGCAACAGATACGGACAACCGAATTCTTTCCCTAGGAAAAAATTTGGTTTTCTGTTGCTTCGATATTTTCAGCTTTCGCTGAATAGGGTTCAATATTAGAACATTCGAAGTTTTGAAACTTCGATGTTCTAATATAGACCCATAATACAATATATACACAAACTATTATACATGCACAAGCTATAATGTCATACAATACATGCAATTTATCCAATGCATGCACCAGCCTCCAAAGAAAAATACTCAAAACTTCTAAATGATTGATGACTCAAGTTTAAAAAAGTAATGGAGTAGGTAAGGAGTAGGACATAGCATAATCAGAATCTTTAAAACATATACACTTAGATTCATTCATAATGGATAACTTTAACTTTTTCTTGAAGACTGATAATTTAATTTGATTTCTAATTACAGTTGGAAAGGAGTTCCATTAAACTAGTGCTGTCCAAGAGAAAACTTTTTCTCAAATTGCTAGAGAAGAACTGACTCCATGAGATGATGGTTTTCATGGTTTATGAGACACGATAAATAGTCTCAAACTCTGAGCCTAGTAATTAGTGGGGGAAGTAACTGCTATTTAACAGCCTGAAAGTTCAAGTGTTGAGAAGTGTAGCTCTCAGTGCAACTAGCATATGGCTTGTTGCACTGCAAAACAATGAATTCATAGCGTTTGTATTTTATTTTCACTGGTTTGTATAATGGCTGTGCTTTGGGCTGAAAAGAGAGTGATCACAGCAGGTCATGCTCTACAACTGGCATTTACCCATCCCTGGCAACAGTCCTCTCAACTTCTGTATTAATTAGATGAGACACCTTGTAAGAAACTTTCAGCTAGTTTAAAACCAGTGTAGACTGCTGTTTAGTGTGTAAGTGAAGAGAAAGACTTTGATCAAGAGTTTTGCCTAAATACTTTTGATGAGTCTCTAAAGGAAGTAGGTGCTTATGTGGTATTTTATGAATATGGATTGTGCAGTTGAGATTCTTTTTGAGTATCAGACAATATGTTTATGCATTTTGATTGCCGATGGCTATTTTATTTATTTTTTGTAATTTGCCATTACCAATTCCAGATAGTCTTTTTGGAGTGCCATGTTTAGTTCTTGGTAGGACTTGCTTGCCCTAGTAAAAAAAATAATGTCATCAGTGACCACGATGCATCACATACATTTGGCAGGTTATTAAGAAAATATACAAGCAGGCTAAGTACACAGACTTTAGGAAAAGGTAGTAGAGTTAATCATAACAGTCCTATATGAAAGCTAGGTGCCAAACCATTGCACTATTTTATTGGAAAATACAAATGTAGACAAGTACATACTAATGCTGGTTGGTTTAAAGTCTCAAAGCCTCATTTTAAGTCAAGAAAGTTGGCACCTGAAAGTAAGTCTTTTTTTTTTAATTTGAAAGTATGTCAAATGTCAGTGAGTAAATAGTTGCATTGTATTTCAGCCTAAACCCATGTTATCATTTTGAGAGCATATTGTCTTTTTGGATATATTCCAATGTCTCACTTTAAATAATTTACAGGGTGGTAGTCAGTAGTGGAGTTAGAAGAGGGTTCTTTTGTAAGAAGAAAGAGTAAAACATGAATGAAGCTAGGAAGAGTGCCCATGATGTCAAAGAAAAGTTATAATATAAGCTAATGGCTGCACAGCAGCAAGGTACTACCAAGTTATAGGAACTTTGAGTGAGGAATATGAAAATGAGAGCTACAGAACTGACTGAGCTTGTTGAGAATTTTTAACAATATTTCTATTCATAAATTTGAAATGGAAGACATGATACTAGAGTGGGGAATAAAGTGGGGTAGTCTGCATAGCATTAATATATTAAAATGGTGGGGAGGCAGAGAATGATACTTTTTATTACAATAAGTCTTAACAGCATTGATTCTGTTAGCTGTGGTTGCTTTAGGAAATACTGTATTGTGCTATGTGCCCAAGTGTTTGCTAAAAATGATTTGATATGTTAGAATTGTTAAATCATAAAAGCTTATAGATTCTTTTAAAAAATGGTTGGTAGATGGACTGATTGATAATGAACTGTTAAGAGTACTTTAGTACAAGTACTATTTTAGTATTAGGTCTCCTACGATAAGCCAAATCTTTGGCCTACCTAACATACATATGAATTTGGACACAGCTCCTTTAAGACATGGTCAAGGGAATAAAAAAGAGTCTATGGCAGTATTCGTAGATAAACATTTACAAAAATTAGTTCTTAAAAGTGAATTGTACATAGGTGGTTCTTTTGATTTGATTAAAAATATCATTGATTTAGAGGGCGGTGACAGTGACATTTTGGCAACAGTTTGTATTCTATACTTGTACACTGTCATACCTAATGAAGAAGGATTGAATAAGATGAATGAAGTCTCACACTTATCAGATGTCTTTTCTGGTAGACAATGTAGGTTATTTAGAGAGCTGTTAGATGTTCTATCATCTTACAATTATTTTGAATTTAATACTCACTTTTTCAAGCAGGCAAATGGGATGGCTATGATGTCTGCTATGGACCCAAGCTACATGAACTTGCTCATGACAATCTGGGAACATAAAGTACTTTATAAATCAAAATTTATGAAAAGTGTAGCATTATATAAACATTTTACTTATTATATTTTTGTGGTGTGGAAGGGAAATTAATCTCTGTTACTAGATATTATGAATTATATCGATAACATGGACGAATATCTGTCTTTTACTTTTTCATACAATTTAAATCTATTGATTTTTTGATTTGGTAATATATAAGGCCCAGGGATTGCTGTTAGCCAAAATGTTCAAAAAAGGAGGTTCAAAGTAATTCTTATTTGAATTTTAAAGAAAGTATCCAGTAAGTTTGAAGAAAACTCTGAAAAGGGGCAATTCATTAGAGTAATCGGGTCCATATCACGCGGTCGAAAGTTAATAATTGTGAACGACCACAACTTCGAAAACACCGGAACTCGAAGTTGCAATTGTGGTGGCTGTGCCCCCACACCCCCCCAAATATATATACCAACTCAGAGATAGCACTACAGGGAGGAAAGGGCAAATACCCTTACACTGTAGTGATACCCCACAATAACAACTTTGAGTTCCGGTGTTTTCGAAGTTGTGGAGGTTCGTTATTATTAGCTTTTGACCATGTGATATAGACCCGAGTAATCAGGTTAACTGATGGAAACAGCTCTTTTGAAACAGAATCTGCCTCTTTACAAAATACAATTTTACAGAAGAGTTACCCATATAAGATAGTAGAGAATACTTTTGCTGAGGTGAAAAAAGATAGGTTTCCCAAGTTTAAACCTTGCAGATATGATGCCTTAAAAAAGGCAAAAAAAAATTAACACTAATAATGATAAAAGTTAGAGTATGTAGCTATTGTTGAAAAACTCAACTGAGAAGAGAAGGATCAGAGAAAATGTGAGGAATAATTGGGGACTTCTTTAAGAATATTTCTGACATTAATTTTAAACATAAGGTTAGTCTCTTTGTTCATAAGAAAGAGTGGGACTAATCTGAAAGATATTCTTCAAGAAAGGTTGTGCAATGTGTCCAGTGATACAACCAACAAACCAGGAAGGATGTTTAAATATTTGGCTTGCAATTATTCCATTAACCAAGGAAAGTTTGTAGTTGTTAAAGATAGAAAAACTCATTTCCTGGTTTATTTACTTGCTAGTCTAAGTTTGTTGTTCATGTTGGCACACATTCTGCACAGGTTCACAGGTAAGTACTAGGCTAGCTGCTCTTCTAGGCCATTTTAAGCCTAGCCAATTTCCTTTTTGTGCTTCAAATGACCTATCCTATTTGGTTATAGACTGGCCTTACCTATCCCATGGTTGATAATTATATATTACTCCTAATGAGCATAACTAGGATCATAATATATATACTTTAAGAGGACCCATGCATGGGATAAAGCATTTAGGATCCGCCTCTGTCCTTTAGTAGTACATCCAATCAAAAATAAGCTTTTACTATACTCATCCAATTATAGTTAATTTCCTGATTTAATAGTATGAGCTAAAAAGCAACTAATCAAAGGCTTAGATGATAACACACCTTCTAAATAATCCAATTAAAAACTTTCCAATCACAAACTATTCTCAGGGAAAGGAACCAATGGCTTGATCTGGGCTGGACTAAAACTTCTACAGCAAGCAATAATACATTCTTTTGTAAAAGTGCATAGCATAAAACCAGCCCCACAAAAAGTGTCCTATCATTAATCTCCTCAAAGAGAAGACTATCAATCGCTCACTGCATGACTTTTCCTGAAAGATGCAAGTTAGTGATTGGTTTCTTTTCTTCTGGTATAGCTTGTGATTGGTAATCTTCTCTTTGAGGAGATTAATGATAGTATAAAACCAGCCCCCAAAAAGTGTCCTATGTACTTTTACCAAAGAATGCATTATCGCTTGCTGTAGAAGTTTTAGTCCATTAGTTCCTTTCCCTGAGAATAGTTTGTGATTGGAAAGTTATTATTGGATTTTTTAAAGGGTGTGTTATTATCTCAGCCTTTGATTAGTTGCTTTTTAGCTCATACTATTAAATCAGGAAATGAACTATAATTGGATAAGTACAGTAAAAGCTTATTTTTGATTGGATGCTCACTTTTTAAAAATGTTTTTTCGCAGGATTCACATTACGATCTGAAGAAGGCTATATTAGCTGAAATCCCTTATTTTTATTTGCCTCCTGCTTTTTATTTTATTTTATTAAAGTTGATTTATCTGGCACAATTGTGGTGTTTTTGCTGAAGTTTTTACCAGCAGTTAGCTTAAGCTGTGGCGTTCCGCTGAAGATTTTATTCTGTTCAACTTTCTTTGTTCCTTGGCAGCTTCAGCAGTGTCAGCAGAGTTTTTGGTTGTTTAGTAGTACAGGCGGCAGCATACTTCTCAACCTCTTAATGCATGAAATCTGGGCAAAGCCAAAAATAATGTGGGACAAAGGACCAAAAATAGGGACAATTTTTGAATACTGCTCTTATAAACATAGAAAAGTGATACAATAACAGGTTTTGCATTAGCATGCATTTTCTGAAGGGTATGAAGTCTGACTCTCAATTTAATTGTCATTACTTATTGACTATAATCTTCAGTGATTTACCTGAAAAGCACACTTTATGTGGAACACACCACAAATATGAGGAGAAAATATGGATAGCTGAGAAGTATGGGGGACATTTCTGGAATAAATTTTCCGTTTCTGATCCACAGATCTAAGTTGCACTTGAAAATAGACAGGAATGAACTTTGTTTTATGTGGATGGGGAGTCTATTCCACATCAGCAGTATCCTCTGTGAAACGTACCTGCACCTCCAAACTGTTCTGCTGATATTGCAGAAGAGGTTTAGAACCCTACACTAAGTATTTCTAACGTCATTTGACTGCTGATGTCCAGTAAATTCATCAGAAATGGGTCAGAGTATGTCTTGAATGCCAGACATAGGTCACCTCTTAGCAATCTGTAGGATGCCGAGTAGAGTGACGTGGTTTTGACTCGGTCCATATAGGGCATGTCATTTAGGCCTTGTATCCTTTTAGTAAGCCATCTCTGTGGGTGTTCCATTTGTTGCATGTGTCTGGACAGATACATACCAAAGGGGGCACTGTATTCAATGACTGGTGTATTGAGTGCTGAGTAAAGGAGGACAACGACATCTCTAGATTTAGACACAATTTCTTTGTTTATAAGCTGTGGAATATAGAAGGACTTTCTTACAACAACAGACATATGGTCAAAAGTTTGGTCACTGTACACATAATTTCTCAAATCTTGAACAATTTGGTCAACTCTTAGGGACGTATTACCAATGTGGTAGTTCCCCGTGGTAGATGACTTCCCAAAGGATATGATAATAACTTTTTTGGCATTTAGCTTCAAACCATGATTTTGACATCAGTTATTCATTTGAAACAAACATTCCAACAGGATGGCTAAGTCATTTGGGGATTCAATAACTGCTCCTAGCTTTTAGTCATCTGCAAACTAAGTCAGACAGAGATAATTGGTAATGGCTTTTACTTCAGAAAAGTAGAAGGCAAACAGGAGAGGTCCTAGCACAGAACCCCAGGAGACTCCACTGGTGGCTGGTCTCTTTGTGAGATAACTTCCTCTATTTTGATTATCTGCATCCTATTTGTGATCCATTGTCAGAAGGTTTTGCCTTCATTTATTGTTTTGGTGACATTTTCAAAAAAAATCCACCAGGTTGAGTAAGCATGACCTGCCTTTGATTACTCCAAACTGAGAAGGGTCCAATGTTTGGAGGTTCCCTATGTCTTGATTAATTATTTATTAATTATAAGTCTTTCCATGGTTTTGCATATGAGGCTGGTTAGCCTTGTGGTTCTGTAACTTTAATGAGTTTGTGGAAGGTTCTCCGTTATGTAGGGAAATGACTGCAGCTACTCTCCATTCTCTTGGTGCTAAATCAGTATGGGTGCTGAGATTGAACAGTGGTATTTGGAGTGTGGCTAAATCATGCTTCATGCTATTTAAGATGCATCCATAGATATTTTCAGGGCCCATTGATGCATATTGGGCATTTTATATTGGGAGACCTTCAAGGGAATTGGATGACAGAATTTATGAACATTTATATGGTGTTGAGATCAAAGATCGCGCCAATACATTGGCCAAGGATGCAAACATATGTATGAATGGCGACAAAATACATTATACTTTGTGTGTAATTGATAAGGTTAAAAAAAACGCAGGGAGTGGACTTGATGTTAAAGAATTGGATTGGAAGGAGTATTGTTTGATAAGTAAAATTAGAAGCATGCTAGCCCCCTGGCCTTAATGGTAAATACATTTTTAAAGTTTATCTTAGAAGGAAGAAATTCAGACATTAATTTGTCAATTTATTTTTATTCATGTGATATGTCATTTGATCAATATTTAAGACAGTTGTTTGTCTGATACTTCTATCTGAAGTTCTGTTTACAGGAACGAAAGTGCTTATGGAGTATTAAAGATTTCTATACAGTTGTTTGTGCATTTATTTGAATCTGTAGATCTGCAAGTTTGTCAGGCATATTTGTTACGGTAAATCCAGTACAGTTGTCTCCTTGATGGCCTGTTTGGGCTGTGTGCTGTCAGTGACCATTTGTTTAAAGATTATACAGGGACAGAAACCTTGTTATGCATATTTTTATACTGCCCTTTCCAGTTAAGGTTGAAATCACATAAGATCACTAAGCTTTGCTTAGTTTTTAAATGTCTTATACTAGGCTTACTGATGAAGGTGGACAAATAATACAGTACAGTAATTATCAGCTTTGCATGACCACCTAATGGGATCTGTATAACTGTCCATCTGGGAGCAGTAATCAATGTGATGGGGGGAAAGCTGCACTTAACTCTTAACATTTAATACACCTCTACCTTGTCTGTTTCCTGGCCATCTATCTTAAAATATGGAATAAATCTGAAATACGGAGAGATCCATGAACCTTCTTTCATACGGTACTCAGTAACTGAAATACAAAAAAAAGTTATGTACCTACCATAATGTTCCATGTTTGTTGTCCTTCATCTCATCTTCCTTCTTGCTGGTTGGATTCAGAGCTGATCCTTGGCTATGACTCGGCCGATTTACTATAGCTCGAGAGCTTTTACTGGCTCGAGGCTAACCCTTATCCCAACGTGCCTAGTGGTAGCTACCCAGATCTCGTTTATAATAGCCCACACTAGACATACATAGTAAAAAACACATTTTACTAAGCTTTTAAACATTTAAGATAGGAAGGAAAGAGGAAAAACAAGGCATGGTTAACTAACTTGGTATGTCAGCAGGAAACTCACCCAGTGTAACCAATAAAGGGACTCCTCTTGAACCTTCAGGAGGGAGAAGGAGGGGGGGACGCAAGAAGGAAGGCAAGATGAAGGACAACAAACATGGAACGTTATGGTAGACACATAACTTCTTTATGTTATGTTGTCCCATCTTGCCTTCATTCTTGCTGGTTGGGACCGCGTACCCAGCAACTGGCTCTTGGGTGGCTCAATGGAAGAAACTCTTCAGGACCGTGGAACCAAAGGATGCCCTATTCCAGGAGACCACATCCACTTTGTAATGATTGATAAAGGTATGAGGATTTGCCCATGTTGGTGCTGCACAGATTGAATCTAAAGGCAATTTAGCTTGGAAGGCAACAGAGGTGGCTAAGGCCCTGGTTGAATGTCCTCTGGCCTTCTCTGGAAACGTCTTTTTAAGCAAATCATATGAATAACTGATTGTGTCCGACAGCCATTTTGATAAGGTCACTTTTGAAACTGGAGAACCTTGTTTATTGTCAGCAAAGGATTCAAACAATTGGTGGAGTCTATACTCTGCCTTGTTGCTGTAATTGGGGAAGACCACAGGAAGCTCAATGGACTGATTTAAGTTATGCTCTGAGCATATCTTTGGCAAGAAGGAAGGACTGGTTCTAAGAGAGACTCTATCTTTGTGAAAAATGAGATACGGCGGATGAATAGACAAAGCATGTAATTCAGAAACCAGTCTAGCTGATTTTATAGCAACCAAGAAGAGGGTTTTCCAAGATAGAAATTTCAGGGGACAAGATGCTGCTGGTTCAAAAGGTGGAAGAACCATAGAAGCTAAAAACAAATTTAGGTCCCGGGGGGGGGGGGGGTCTCTCACTGGGGGCCGTAAAAGAGCTGTACCTCATAAGAATGCTCTGTGCAACTTATGAGACATGTTAGAACCCAAGTCTCCTACATGAAAATTGGAGATGGCAGTTAGTTGGACCCTAATAGTAGCTGCAGCTGCCCCTGTTTCAAAGGTTTCGGCCAGAAACTCAAGAATCTTGTGAACAGGAGCAGCGAAGGGATAAATATCATTACTCTTTGCCCAATAAGAGAACCTCTTCCATTTGCTAGTGTAAATCCTCCTGGTAGTGGGCTTGTAAGAGGACACCAAAATGTGTTGTACAGCCAGGGAAATGTTTGGGAGCCTGGCTAAGACTGGAAGTGGAGGAACCAAACAGTCAGCTTGAGAGTTTGGAGGGAAGGATGAAGTCCATCCGACTGATGCATCAGGAGGTCCGGAACTGGGTCCAGTATCCAAGGCTCCACTTGAAGATAATGCCGAAGAAATGGGAACCATATCTGACGAGGCCAGTAAGGAGCAATGAGGATGAGTTTGCAACCTAGTGACTTTGCCTTCTGAAGTACCTTTGGAATTAAAGGGAAAGGTGGAATGGCATAGAGTAGTCCCTTATGAACAAGTGCATCCCTGGGTGACTGTCCCAGAGGGAGGACTAGGGCGAAGTAGCTGCTGCATTTGTTGTTGAGGGGAGTGGCAAAAAGACTGCAGCATGGCAGGCCCCATTTGCGAAAAATCAAGTCCGCAATTTCTTGCTTCAGGGACCACTCATGAGGCATGAGGATAGCCCAGTTGAGCCTGTCCACTATCACATTGTATTTTCCAGGAATGTGCACTGCAATCAGAAAATGTTGTGAAGACATCGCCCATTGCCATACTCAAAGCGCCTCCTGATACAAGAGGTAAGATCTGGTTCTGCCCTGTTTGTTGATGTACCATACCACTGACATAATGTCTGCCTGAATTGCAATGGTCTCGGTAGGTAGAGAGTCTACAAGTGCTTGCAATGCCAGAAGCACCGCTCTCATCTCTAGAACACTGATGTGCAAATGGTACTAGTGAGGTTGCCACATTCCTTGGACAGTCTGTCCTAGTTATGCCTCCCCCCACCCTATCTGGGAGGCATTCGTGGTTACTGTGGCTACAGGATCGGGGTCTAGAAAGGGTCTGCCCAGAGTCACCCGGGGGGGGGAGACAAGCCATCATACTAAGTCCTTTTTGCAAGTTTCCATGATCAAGCTCATGTGCGATATTGGTAAATCCTGGAAAGACCACTGAGCGAAAAGAAGCCACTGCAGAATCCACATGTTGAAGCGTGCCAAAGGAACTAGTGTAATTGCAGCAGCCAATGAGCCCAAGACTTGTAAAACTTCTCTTGCCTGAATTCTCATCTTCTTTATTTGAAATGAAACTTGCTGATGAATGGTTGAAACCCTGTCTTGAGGCAGTTTTGCTATCATGCGTTTTGTATCCAAGTCTGCCCCTATAAAGGTAATAGACTGACAAGGCAGACTTTTCATAATTTATGGTGATGCCTAACTGGGAGCAAGTTTGGATTGCATAGTCCTGTGCTTTGATCAGTTGATGCTCAGTGGTAGCAGTGAGGTGCCAGTTGTCTAGATATGGAAACAACTGGAATCCTAGAGTCCTCAGGCGAGCCGTGACCACTGCCATACACTTGGTGAACACCCTGGGGGCTGTGGTGAGACCAAAGGGCAGGGCTCTGAACTGATAATGACTGGCTCCCAGCTGGAAGCGTAGGAATCACATGGATTTCCTGTCCATTTTTATGTGGTAGTACGCGTGCTGGAGATCTCTGGAGCACATTCAATTTTCCTTACCCAAGAAGGGAAGAATGGACTGCAGTGTTACCATCTGGAACTTCGTCTTTTTTACCAATTTAAGTTGCTGAGATCTAAAATGGGTCTCCAGTCCCTTGCCTTTTTTGGAACTAAAAATAACCTTGAGTAAGTTCCGGATCCGATTTGGTCTGCGGGGACTTCTTGGATGTCTCTTTTTTCAAGCAATCTTTGTACCTCTAGGAGTGCGTGATCCCGAAGACTGGGTGGAACATCTGGGATAGAACATTTTTCTTTTGAGGGGGGTAACTGAGAAAAATGAATTTTGTATCCCCTGGATATTATCGACAGTACTCATGTTTCTCTTGTGATAGTTTGCCAGGCTGCTGGGTACAGTGAAAGTCTGCCCCCGATGGCCTCCAGAGGTGGACAGTTGGGCCTCCCTTCAGGAGTGCTGGAAGGGCCTAGCAGAGAGCGTATCTCTGTCACCCTGCTGTTGCAGACCACCTCTGCTGTGAGGGCAGCGTCTGCCATTGTTGTTTCCCCCTCTGGCCCTGGGGGAAAAAATCTCCACGTGTATCAAGCAAAGCTGCCTGGGATTTTCGGAACCACATCTTTCCACTCTTCTGACCTTTAGGATAGGGTCTAGATGGAGTGGAAAAATGGACTCTTATGGCAGAGAGAGTCTTGCCATCCTGTTTACACCTGGTGAGAGTCTCTTTTACCTGAGGCCCGAACAAGAACGAGCCATCGAAAGGGGTACTCGTAAATGAAGAATTGAAAGGTTCCGCAAACTGACAAAAGCACATCCAGGAGTGTCTCCGCAAAGCTACTCTGGTACCTGCTGCCCTACTCTATCCATCTGCCGCATAAAAAATTAGCCTCATGGAGGAGTTAACCACTGAGGTCAAGGTCACAAGCTGGGAAGCCGCCCTGTTCGCAAGTCCCTCAGCTGTAGGTTCTTGCAGGGTATCTCCTAGCTCCTTCAGGAGATCCCTCTGAAGTCATGTGAAGTGTGACAAGTAATTCAGTGACCTGAGAGTAAAGGTCACTGAAGAAAACATATGCTTCCCATACCTGTCCTTCGTATGAGACTCCCTGTTCGGTGGATGGACAGATGAAGAAGTTTCCGCAAGTTCCTTCTTAGTGGCTGCTGCCACCACCATGGCATCAACAAGGACCCCTTTGGAAAGGAAGGACTTATCCTTGGGAGCAATAATAAATTTATTTGGTCTCCTCGGAACTAGTTCCATGGTCTCTGGAGCACTCCACGCCTTTCGACTCACTACAGACAAAAGTGAGTCAAAAGGTGGAGACACCCAAGAGGTGGAGGGTCAGGAACCAAATGCATCCAGGTAGACAGACTCATTCTCAGAAGGGGCTAGGGACTTCCAGCCAGCCCTCTGTCTTAGGATTTCCAAGATATCTGAAAAAGGAGACATCTTCAGAGGGGGACCCTGGGGACCCTTCCAATTCATCCAAGTCTGTGTCTGAAATGACAGACTCAGGGGAGTCTAGATGCTTCCTCTTACATCTGTTCTTCTGAGGGACCTCCTCCAAATGTTCAGGGGAGGTATCGGAAGGGGTGGGGTTGCCCAATGGGGCATCCTGAGGCACAGGTTCTCTATGCTTGGAGGCAGGAGAAGGGTGAAAGGCAGGCACAGGCACCAGGAGAGAAAGAGCCAATGGCGCCGAGGGAGGAGCAGTCTCTGTAGACAGCACGCTCCTCATCACCTCAAAGGCGCCACGGTCCTGAGTCGAAGGAGCCTCCGGCTCCAAAGAGCCTGGAGATCTCCTGCGAACTGAGAGCGACAACTCCGAGGCTGATGTGGGAGCCGAGCTCACCTGCGCCAAAGCTCCAAGAGGGAGACCGGGGTCAGACAAGGGTCCGATGCCACATCCCCCCTCAGAGCCGGTGAGAGAGCTTCAGCGCCCAGATCCCTCGATGGACTGAGACATCGAGGAGATCAGACTGGGTGTCGGAACCAATAAAGGAGAAGTAACCGGAGCCAACAATTCCACCACCATGACCTTCATGCACTCTGGCTCCGAGCTCAAGAGAGCCAGAGGAGGAACTGATGGAGAAGCTGGATGGGCCGAAGGAGCCAGTTCCTTATGGACTGAGCTCGATAGTAATTTAGCAAGTGCCTGTGACTTGAGGAGCCTATTGACCACTCTCTCCACGTCGTGATCCTAAAGCCTGGAGGACCGAGAGGAGTGTGAAGAATACTGGTGACTACCCGCTCTAGGTTGCAGCAAAGCAGATTGTGGAGCAGAGCATACCAGCTCCAAAGAAGGAGACCTTGTTCTCTTATGGGTCCAGACTGGCTCGAAGGACACAGATGGAGCCGCTGGAGACATAGCTTTGTCGGAGCCAATGCTGGGAACCGACAGAGCCAAAGGTTTTTCAGTGGATTTTGTCTGTTCCAAACTCGGAACCGATGGCTTAGTGTGTTTTTCAGACACTTTAGCTGGCTGAGGACCCTGAGATAAAGAATCTTGAGGGTTCTTCAGAAGGCCATGCAAAATTAACTTATTTTT
Source organism: Protopterus annectens (assembly GCF_019279795.1). NCBI lineage: Eukaryota > Metazoa > Chordata > Ceratodontiformes > Protopteridae > Protopterus > Protopterus annectens. The sequence continues at coordinate 656,953,586 of NC_056746.1, forward strand.
TCTCTCCTGCAGGACTCTGGAACTGAAAGCACAACAGATCGAGCACGAGTCCTGCAGGTGAGCAGCCCCTAAACAATATACACAACTCATGTGCTCTTCCATAAGGGACATTTTTTGGCAACACAAGTCGCATTTTTTGAACCCAGAGGGTTTCGACTCTTTGGACATAGTGGATAATTGACATCACTAGAAAAACAAAGCTATAAGCTAACAGCACACAACTAACTACTACAAGGCTGTAACGGCTAGCCCAAACAGCAATAAAGGAAAAACTTTTTTTTTTAAAAGGGGAGAAAAAAAGGGGTGACAGCCTCTAACTTAAACAGTGACTCCCCAAATAGGAGAGCTTCTAACTTAAATGGCTATCCCAGCAGGGTGGGGAAAAGAAAGAAGAACCCTTTCATTTAAATGGGCTCGAAGGGGGAAGCAAGGTCTGCGGAGAAAATTACAGCCAAAAACACCCACAACTAAAAGAGGAAAGGGTTGTTAGACTAACAGGAAATAGTATATGCTCTAATGAGTTAATTAAACAACAAAAACCTTGAGAAGGATAACAATATAGAGAAAAATGCACAAAGTACTTAGCCTGAGCCAGTAGTCGCAATCTCGACACGGCAAACGGGATCTGGGTAGCTACTGCTAGGCATGTTGGGATAGGGGTTAGCCTCAAGCCAGTAAAAGCTCTCGAGCTACAGTAAACTGGCCGAGTCAGAGCCGAGGGTCGGCTCCAAACCCAACCAACAAGAATGAAGGCGAGATGGGACAACATAACATTTTAAGGATTACACGAGGCAGCATACAACTTACAAATTGTCTATTTATTTTTAAAGCTAGCTTAACTTCTATTGCCCATGGACAGAGCTTAGCTATGAAGTAGGACTGAATGGCAATAGATGTGATGCCTGGGTTTAACTGTGTATCACATGAAAACAACAGAATCAAGAAACAATAAAGGTAAAAGTATTTTCTGGAATTTTAGAGATGAATGACCACCCACTCTGTGATACAGATGTTTTACTGTATTGGTGTGGATATGTACTTCTGCCACCAACAATGTAGCTGTAGTTTTTGAAAACAAAATTGGTGTATGATTGATTTAGGATTGGAAGAGTGGCCGTCTGGTAAGACTACATAAATACCATAGCAGGATGACAAGAATAAGGGGAAATACTGTACTGCTCAAAGTGAGGTTTAAATAAAAAGGATGATATTACTATTGTTATTATTATTACTATTATTATTATTATTATTATGTCTGTAGATAGGGAACAACTAAAGATGCAAATATGCAGGAAGGCAGAAATGAAGAGATATATAGACAAACAGGTAGGTGAAGACTTTGTATTGCATAGTAGATTAGAGAGACTATCAGATGGTGAAGAGGGGATGTTGATATTAATTTGGTCAGGAAGGCTGATCTATAATGCATTTGGTGATATACAATAAGAGGAGGGCTGGACTGACTACAGGGAAGTGAATGTGATTGGTGTGGAGGTGAAAGTGGGTCTGAAGAAGCAATTGTGTTGATCGCAAAAGTGCTAACTCTTTTTTACTTTTGGTAATAAAGTATAGTTTGCTTTTAGCCTTGTAGGCTTGGTGCATTATTTTGTTTTTTCAGGTGAAAGTGGATATTGTGGTTTGACTAAAAGGAAAATATATGTGGGTGGGAATGGGGCTAGAGTAATCGAGTAAAGCACAGCTGAGCATAGCAAGATTGTGTGGAGCAGGGATTTCCCAGCCCCAGGCAAGATCTCAGTTGGGAATGTTCTATAAGGAAGAGCCAGAATCTAGTTAAGTGCAGGTAAGTTATTCACAAACCCTTCAAAGTTCTAATTACAGACTGGGTCAGAGTATAAGGACAAGTCATAAAAAAGAAGTTATGTACACACCATAACATTCCATTTGTGTTGCCCATTTTCACTCTTCCTTAGCAAATGGGTTCAGATCCGACTCGGCCTCTTTTTACAGCTCTTGGATACTGGAAACTCTCGAGCTCCTCCTTACCCATAAGGCTCTAGTCCTCATCATACCTCAGAGCTTGTTTGCTGGCCTTATAGCTTCAAATAAAAAAAGAAAACACTAAGATGAGAAACCAAAATCTGAAGCTCAAAGGAAGAAAGTACAGTTGTGTACACTTACCATAAATGTAGATGTTCGAGTGTATTCACTGTTGCAGTCATTACACTTGGGTTATCCTGCTGGCAGGCTACCCTCAGTCGGCCTGAATTCCAAAGTCTAGGTCCGGCGTTGGTTGCTGTCGCCTCTTCCCTGACGTCAGTGCGCCAGGGGTATAAAAGATGCAGCCGATGCCATTTTCTTCAGTTTTTCTTGCCCCAGATGTCAGGTGCCCCCAAAAGGGTAGGCTAAAAATATGCCAATAAAGCATGCATGCAACAAAATATATAAAACCTTCATCTACAAGCAAATACACCACATAGGTTGTATAGATTAGAGAAGTGCAGATAAGTTGCAGCAAAGATATGGGGGATGGTGGGTGGGTAACCTGGACTGCAACAGTGAATACACTCGAACAGCTACATTTATGGTAAGTGTACACAACTGTACTATGTTCTTCATGTTTCACTTGGGTTGAATCCCAAAGCTGTGGTTGGGAGGCTGGAGCTAAATAGCATTAGGAGCGGCTATGAGGCCCTGCAGAACTGCAGTGGCAAAGCCTGCCCTGGATTTAGAGTAGAGTGGTAAATGATAGTGCTTTGTAAAGGTGTGCACTGAACTCCAGGTAGCAGTCTCTAAAATGTCTTTGGTTGGCACTCCCCTAAGGAAGGCTGCTGAAGTGGCTGCTGCTCTGGTTGAATGTGGCCTAATGCCCTTAGGCACTGGCTTGCCATGTTGTGAATAGCAGAAACAAATGCAGTGGCCTATCCACTTTAAAATAGTCTGCTTTGAGATGGCCTTTCCTTGTGATCCTGCAGCATATGCCACTAGTAGTTGCTCTGTCTTTCTGAAAGCTTTGGTTCTGTTCAAGTAGAAGTGTAGCTGTCTGTGTATGTCCAAAGAATGCAGAATTCTTTCCCCCTTATTCTGTGGGTTTGGATAAAAAGTAGGCAGATGAATAGTTTGGTTAAGGGCCACATTGGACACTACCTTAGGCATAAATGTCGGGTTTGTCCTTATAGAAACCCTGTCTGGATAAAAAAATGATAAAAGGTTCCACAACCATGAGTGCCTGTAGCTCTGAGACTCATCTTGCATCAACTGTAGCGGCTGGCTCAAAAGGAGGCAGGGTGAGTTTTTCCAAAACATAACTGAGGTCCCATGAAGGTATTGGTGATCTCCTTGGAGGCCTTAAGTTTTTGGCTCCTCTGAGGTACTGCCTTAACAAGGGATGAGAAAAGTTTGGTGGCTCTGTACTGTAATGAGCCAAAATGGCAGAGGCATGAATTTTAATTGATGAAAAGGATAGGCCTTTGTCCAGCATCTCAGTTAAGTATTGCAAAATCTGAGGAATATTTGGTACAGCTGTGTCAACTCCTTGTGCCTGGTTCCAAACACAGAATCTCTTCCATTTTCCAGCGTAAGATTTTCTGGTACTAGGCCTTCTGGCCTCCAAAATGACATCCATTACAGCTTTAGTGAGAGGCACGTTTTGTATCACTACATTATCCACCATGCTGCCAGATTTAAGGTCTTTAGTTGGCTGTGCATGATCTGATTGTTTTGTTGGGATAATAGATGAGGTATTTGAGGCAAGGTCCAAGCCGGGCATTGAGACAAGTTCCTTAGGATTGGATACCAGTGCTGGCGTGGCCAGTCTGGGGCAATCAGTATCATCTTTGGCTTCTCTTGTCTGACCTTTAGGAGTACCTTGGGGAGGAGAGGCAGTGGAGGAAAGGCATATACTGCTAAGCTTTTCCAGCTGAAAGATAGGGCGTCCACTTTCCATGCTTGTCTGTGATAAGTCCTTGTGCAGAATCTTTTTAATTAGTAGTTGTGAGGAGAGGCAAATAGATCTATATCCGGGCATCCCCATTTCCTTGTTATCATGCTGAAGACTTGTGGATCCAATTTCCACTCATGGGGATCCATGAGGTTTCTGCTTAGTTCGTCTACCAGAGTATTTATCTTTCCTGGCAGGAATTGTGCCTGCAGATGTACTTGGTAAGTCAATGCTGTGTCCCACAAAGTCATGGCTAGTCTGCAAAGGGGGTAAGAATGAGTGCCTCCCTGCTTGTTTATATACCACATGACCGTGGTGTGTTGTCTGTCTTTATCAGTAGTTGTCCCGGATGAAGTAGGTCCTTGAAGGCTGTCAGGGCATTCTGAACAGCTAGCATCTCTTTTTGATTGATATATAGATGCATTTGGTTTGTGGACCATGTGCCTTGAATACATCTTCCTGCCATGTGGGCCCCCCAGGCATAATCTGATGCATCCGTTGTTAATGTCTGCCTGGCTGGGGGTAAAGTGAATGGCTGTCCCTTGTTCTGGTGACAAGCCTTCGCCCACCAACAAAACTCCTGTTGCAGGCAGGGAATGAGGGTAATTATTGTTTCTAGGCTGTGGCAATGTTGAGTCCAAACACTTTTTAGGTACCATTGAAGTTTCCTCATATGCAGTCTCGCATATGGAATTAGTAGAATGCAGGATGTCATGAAGCTCAAAGCCTGCAGAATTTTTCTTGCAGATAACTGGGCCTTTGTTGCCAACAGGTTGAAATAGGTAGTCAGTTAGGTTGATAGGTTGATAGATTAGTACTAAGCTAACTGCCCTTGTGCGCCATTTTAAGCCTAGCCAATTATCCCTTGTTAGACTCAAACCCTGCACCTTGTGTTTGTAAGGCAAATACCTTAACCATTAGGCCACCCTCCCAACAAGTTGCCTTTGTTTGTCTGGCGTGAGATAAGCCATCTGGGCAGTTGTATTTAAGCTTGCACCCAGGAATATTATCTCTTGAGAGGGTACTAGTTTTGATTTCTTTTCGTTGACTGTGCACCCTAGGCCAGTTAGAAATCTCTTTACAAACGCCAGATGCTGTAGTAGAATGTCCTTGTTCTCTGCTTGAATGAGGCAGTCATCCAAGTAAGGATATATTTGTATTCCTCTTTGTCTGCAGAATGCAATTAATGGTGCCAGGCACTTTGTGAAGACCCTGGGTGCAGTAGATAAGCCAAAGGGCAGTGCAGAGAATTGGTAGTGCATTGAGACAGCTTTGAATCTGAGGTATCTTCTGCATGTGTGTCTGATTGGGACATGCAGGTATGTCTCTTTGAGGTCTAAGGTCACAAGCCAAGCCTTCTTGCCCAGCATGGGCAGAAGTTTCTGCAGCGTCAACATTTTGAATTTTGGTATATCCAGAAATGTGTTTAGAATAGATAGGTCCAGTATTGGTCTCCAGGTCTTGTCCTTTCTTGGTACCAAGAACAGTCTTGAATAAAATCCTTGTCCCTGCTCTTGCTCTGGTACTTCTTAAATGGCCCTCATGTCCATGAGGGATGAGACTTGCTTTTGTGCCTCTGCCCACTGATGTTTTGGCAGGTCTGGCCAACCATTTGTCCTTGGCAGGGTATGGAAGTGAAACTTGTAGCCTTGTGACACTATGTCTAGGACCCATTTGTCCTGGGTTATTATGTGCCAGTTTTGAGAAAAAAGTGCTAGTTTTCCCCTTAAAGGTGCTGCCAGAAGATTAAGTGCTTGGTGCAGGCAGGGGGAAGTCACTGGGACTGTTTCCTGTATGGCTGTGATTTGTCTTCTCCACTTTTGGAGGTAGAAGCACCCCATTGTTTAGACCTGTATGAACCTTGGGGCTGGGATCTGCCCCTTTGTGGTCTGTCTGACACTGGAAAGGACCAATTCTTTGTAGGCCAGTGTCTGCTAAATCTTGGAGGCTGAACCTGTAAGAAATCCTTAACCGTTTGCATAGATTTAGCTTTGTCCTCCATTTTCTTTAACACCTTTTCTGCTTTAACACCAAACAAAGTATTATGCTGTAATGGGACATGTAATAATTTTGCTTTGAGCATCTGTTTTTTGGGCATGGAGGCCTGTCCATGAGGCTGTTGTACTTGTTTCTTTGTCTTTAAGGGTGTTTAGTCTTTGCTTTTGAAGCTGAAGTCGTTTTAATGTATAATTGAGTTGGTCTGAAAACACCCTCAGAAGCCAATGCCTGCTCAGCGTCTCCGTACCCATCTGAGGGAATAGTCTCTGAAGGTCCAATACCTTGAGCTTCCAGTGGCCTAGGCGACTCCACGTGGGAGTTGGTAGCGGCCTGCGGGTCTAAAGTAGTGGGCGTCAGGGGCTGCAAAGGCGCCTCACTGAGAATCGGCGAAACGGCGACTGGCTTAAAAGAAGCCTCGTCGTCGGTTTTGGACCTCAGATGCCTGTCCTCTTCTTTTTCTTTGCATTTCTTCTGAATTCCGGTAGTCAGATGGCTATCCAATGACATTGTATAATTAAATCTTCTGCCAAAATAGTGTAATGCAAAATCGTACAGACGCTTAATAGTGCGTTGGTTAAATCTAGCACAAAACCGACAACTAGCAACGTCGTGGTCAGGGCCTAGGCAAGGAATACAGTAAGAATGAAAGTCCTTATGAGGTATTTGCTTCCCACAAGAAATACAATTATTAACTTTTTCTGACATCAGTCTGGAGCAAGAAAAAAGTTTCCCCAATGGGGTACATAGCTTTTAATGAAGACTTTGGATCTGAAATTCGAACATGAAAATCTCAGGAGTCGGCCGACCGGCACTTGCGAACTGCTTATGCTTCGGGCACCGCGCGGCAAGAAAGACTGAAGAAAATGGCATTGGCTGCATCTTTTATACCCCTGGTGCACTGACGTCAGGGAAGAGGTGACAGCAACCAACGCTGGACCTAGACTTTGGAATTCAGGCCGACTGAGGGTAGCCTGCCAGCAGGATAACCCAAGTGTAATGACTGCAACAGTGATACACGAAGAACATCATTGGTTCCCTTATTATCTTCTCCCTCTTCCAGAAGTCACAAACCAAATGGTAGGGGGGGCAGGGAGGGGAGTTGAGGAAGAATAAAAATGGACAACACAGATGGAATGTTATGGTGAGTACATAACTTCCTTACCTAATGTTGTCAATTTTCATTCATTCCTCAACAATTGGGACAGAGTCGCCTGCTACCTGAATCCCAGGAGGACTCTAAGGGAGGATATTCCTGAGCACTTTTGAGTGAAGGCTTTTCTTCCCTGAGACCAGATACAATTTGTAATGAGTAATAAAGGTATGAGGATTAGCCCAAGTTATTTCCGCACAGATATCATCCATGGAAGACCTGAATTAAAATAATACTGATGAAGTTGCCATGGTCCTGGTTGAATTGGCTCTTAAAGGTTTTAATAAAGACAAACCCAGTTTGTTATAGACAAAGGAAATGTAATCAGTTAACCATTTGACTAAAGTTACTTTGGCAATCGGCTTGCCCAATTTCAATTCCACAAAGGAAACAAGAAATTGACCTGTTTTTCTGAAATTCTTTATTCTATGCAAATAGAAACATATCTGTCTGTGAACATCCAAGAAATGTAACATGTATTCTCCTTTGTTCATGACATTTGGAAAGAAAACTGGAAGATTAATAGATTGGTTTATGTTGTACACTGACACCACCTTAGGAAGAAAGGACAGGTTGGTTCATAATGCTACCCTATCATTAAAGAAAAGTAAATATGGAGGATTAGAAGATGAGGCTTAAAGTTCAGTGACACTTCGAGCAGAGGTTATAGCTACTAAAAAGTTAGTTTTCAAGGTTAAAAATTTTAGTTCACACTTTGCTGATGGTTTAAATAAAGACTGAGTTAAAGTTTGAAAAACTAAATCCCATGGTGGAGTTTGATCTTTGGGGGGGGGGGGCTAAGAAGAAAAGTTCCCCTTATAAAGGGCTTACAAAGTTTTGAAGAAGCTAAGGAGGAAGTATTTACTCCTATGTGGAAATCACAAATGGCAGCTAGTTGAACTTCAACAGTGGAGGAGCTAGCCTCTTCATTAAAATTTGCAGCCAAAAACTCAAGAATTTTAGGCACTGGTGCTGAAAAAGGATCAATGTCTCTTTCATGTGACCAAAAGGCAAATCTTCTGTAAATTTTCCTAATGGAAGTTTTATGGGAAGACAAAAGAATGTGGTGTACAGGGGATGACAGTCTTGGTTGTCTATCAATGGAAGAGGAGAAACCATGCGGTCAACTTTAGGTCTGAAATGTCTGGGTAAGTGTCAGATGAGAAAGGAGGTCTGGAACTTGATCCAGAATCCATGGTGGGCACACTAGATGAGGCCAAAGAAAAGGGAACCAGATCTAACAAGGCCAATAATGTGCAATGAGGATGACCATGCTCTTCAACTGAGATGCTATTAGGAGAAACTTAGGATTAGAGGAGTCAAGGATAAGCATACAGGAAACCGGGGGCCAATCATGGATGAGACCATCCCTCAGTGATTCCCTGGTGGGAGCAACAAAACAAAGAACCTGATGCACTTGTTGTTGAGCGAGGATGCAAAGAGGTCACAGCAAGGTTGGCCCCATTGGCAGAATATCATTTCCGCAGCTTTCATATTGACAGACCACTCATTAGGAAATACAATGGACCTGCTCAACTTGTCTGCTATCACAATGGATTTCCCTGGAATGTGCACTGTTATCAGAAATCAGCTGGATGAGATAGCCCTTTGCCACACTCTGAGAGCTTCTCGACACAGAGGGTAAGATCTGGTTCCTTCTTGTTTGCTGATGTACCATACCACTGACATGTTGTATGTCTGAATTGCAATGGACACAGAAGGGAGAGAGTCTTGAAATGTCTGCAACTCTAGGAGTACTATTCTCATTTCCAAGACATTGATATACATGTTGGCCTCTTTGGTGGACCAGGTGCCTTGGACCATCTTTCTCAAGAAATGCCCCCCACCAATTTGGGAAGCATCCATGGTCACTATGGCTTTGGACTGAGGAAGAATGAAGGGATGGCCTTGTAATATCTGATCTGAGGAAATCCACCACAACAAGTACTTTTTGTATGCTTGAGTTATTCTCATCTTGGTGGACATAAGCTGGTGTAAAATAAATGGACCACTGAGTTACTAGGGTCAACTGACGAATTCTCAGATGGTATCTTGCGAATGGAGCCAGAACTACTGCAGTGGACACTGACCCCAAGGATTGTATAATCAATCAGGCTGATAGAGAAGAATTCTGAATTATCTTTTTGACTTGAAATCGAATAGTTTGTACCCTTGGTAAAGGAAGTGAGGCTGTTACTGACACTGTACTGAACATGGCCACTGTGAACTCTAATGTCCGAGAATGTTCTAGCCGAGATTTGTTGTGATTGATGGTTATTCCTAGATAAGAGCAAAGCTGGAGTACATACTCTTGTGCTTTTATCAGAAGATGCCTGGTCAGAATGGTTATGAGTCAGTCGTCCAAGTACAGCAACACCCAGAATCCCTGCAGTCTCAAGTGAGCTGCTGCTGCTACTGCCATGCATTTGGTGAACACCTTGGGGGCTGTGGTGAGGTCAAAAGGCAGGACTCTGAACTGGTAATGACCAACTCCCAGCCAGAAGCGTAGGTATCCCCTGGATTGTCTGTGCATTTTTATGTGATGGTATGCATCCTGAAGATCTATTTAGCACATCCAGTTGTCCTTGTGCAGGAAGGACAAAACAGACTGAACTGCAACCATCAAAAACTTTCTATACTGAACTGATTTGTTCAGATTGCTGAAATCCAAAATTGGTCTCCAGTCCCCTGTTTTCTTTGGCACTAAAAAGAATCTTGAGTAAGTTCTGGACTCTTTCTGGTCTGGAGGGGCCTTCAGCTTTTTTATTTCTGGAACTGCTGCTTTCCTCTGCCTGGGTGAGACATCAGGAATTTTCTTAACTGCTAAAGTGGGGGATGGGAAAAGGGTATTATACAACCTCTGGAAATACTCCTCTGCACCCATTAATCTTTTGCAATGTCTAGCCAGGCTCTCTGGTGCAGGGACAGATGACCCCTGACTGCCTTCAGAGGTGGGCAATCGGGCCTCCTTTTAGAAGTGTTAGCAGGGTATGTCAGAGAAAGCATCTCTGCACCCCTGGTTTTGCAGGCCTCCTCTGCCTCACAGGTGGTGTCTTCTATTAGAGACCTTCACCTGCCCCTGGGGGATCTATTTCCAACTGGACCATGGAAAGGACCCTGGAACTTTCTGAACCACATTTTCTACCACCTCGTTGATTCCCACAGAAGGTAACCTGAGGAGTCGAAAAATATACGCCCACTGCAGACAGGGTCTTACCATCTTGCTCACACCTGGAGAGTGTGTCTTTAACTTTAGGGCCAAAGAAATTCCATCAAAGGGACCACTGACAAAGGAGGACTTGAAGGGCTCAGCGAAATCACACAGGCAAATCCAGGAATGTCTCCTAATCGAAATGCCTGAACCTGCTACCCTTGAAGCACCTTTAGCTGCAAGGGAAATGAGCCTCATGGACAAATTTGATTGTAGAGTAGCCAACTGGGAGGCAATAGAGCTCTATGCCTCAGAAGTAATGGCCCCAGAGAAGGATTGAAAAGTTCTTTAATCAAGTCTCTCTGAAATCTGGTGAAGTGCACCAAGTAATTCAGCGACCTGAGTTCAAAGATCACTGAAGCACATACATGCTTCCCACATCCAAGGCCCTGAACTCCCTGTTAGGAGGATGGACAGATGAACTCTGTTTTGCGCATTCCTTTTTTGTGGCTGCTGGCATCTACTGGTACTCCATTGCTCCAGAATTCTCTTCCTTTTGGTGGTGCCAGGATCCTGTGTGGTCTCTTGGGGATCAGCTCAACAGCACTGGGCACCTTCCATGCCCACATAGAGATCAAATCAATGAGCTTATCATTGGGCAGAGTCACCCAGGAGGTAGATGGGCAGACCCAGAAGGCTTCCAAAAATACCAATTCCTCTTGGGAAGGGTTATAGGTAGACCAACCATCCCTTTGTTTGAGGATCTCCAAGATGTCTCCAAAGGATACATCATAAGGTGGTGATCTTGGGGACCTTTCCCCCACATCAAAATCGGTATCTTCCATGACTAACTCTTGAAGAGAGTCTTAGGTGCCTTCTCTTGCACTTTCTCTTCCTAGGTAGGGACTTTGGTGGGATGTTCTGAAGAAGTATCAGAAGATATAAGTATATCCTGCTGGGTAGACTGGAGACCTTGGGCTTGCTGTCCCTGTGGAGTACAGGGCTTAGGCTCAAGGCACAAAGACATATGGGATTCAGAAGGAAGATCCGAGGGGGTGGAATCATCAGTCCTCTATAAGCAGGGACACTCTCTCCACCACCTCAAAGGCAGAATGCACCAGGGAGAAGGAGTCTGATGGAGCTGAGAAAACATGCTTCCAGACCATTGGCTAGCTCTGACCTGAAGGTAGGCAACCCATGGCAGAGGTCAGAGCCAAGCTGTCCAATGCCAAGGCTCCGAGATGCAGAGATGGCTTTGACAACTTCAGACTCTACTCTAATACCTCAAATTCGATAATGATGCTACTGCTCCGAGAGTCATCCGGCTTTGACACACTCAGAGCTGGTCCACTCAGAGAAGGTATCAGAGCAGAAGCAACAATCTTTGGATCCGATACAGATGGTCCCAAAAACTCGGTTCCAAGGACTCTGATGCCAAAGGTCAGATCGGAGAAGGAGCCAGGTTGGGTGGAGTTGTACTGGAAAAGATCTCCAGACCTGAAGGGGTAGGAGCCGTGAAAACTCCCATCTGTATCTGTGCCAAGAGAAACTTCCTCATCATTCTACCCACATCTGCTTCCATTGGGTTCCTGGAAGAATGAAGAGGCCATTGAAGGGGACCTAAAATGGCGGCATCTCCCTAAAACGGCAATGGCATCTGAGAAGGACCAGGGTCTTGAGAAGACACATATTGGGTCCAAGGGAGCTGTTTTGGCTCTGAAAGGATCAGATCTGATGAAGTAGACTGGGTGTCCAAGTCACACGGATCAGACAATTTCGTCTTTGGATCTGACCGTTTTAAAATTTTGCAGGCTGGCTCCATGGTCAGGCCAGAAATGGTGTGGAGGATTTAGAAGGGTCCAATGGACACTTTCTGGACTCCTTTTTATCTGGTTTGGAGGTTTGAGCTCCAGATAAAGATTCAAAAAAGGTTGTAGCAGAAAACCTTTCAAAATCAGTTTATTTTTCCAATCAGTTAAGGTCCACAGATTGAAAGCTTTACAAATATCGCACAACACCTTTAAGTGTGCCGAGCCTAAATAACACAAAAATCATGAGCATCTGAAAGAACGAGCTTATGTCCACAATCTTTTCACTTTTCAAACCCCGAAGGTTTTCCAGCCGTCCTAATTAAAAAAAACTCTTTAATACTAGCTATATATAAATTTTTAAAAAAATTTTTTTTTTTGAAAAAAAAAGATCGAAAGGGGAAAAATGACCAGCAATGGTAATTGAAGTTACCCACAAGGGTATAGGTGAAATGGAAGCATTATCAACAATGGTAAGTTAATTTACACTAAGTGTAGGATAAGGGAGGACTAAAACAACTACAAAGAAAAAAGGGAAAAAGACACAGACAAAGATAATTTGTTCACTTATCTGACAAGAAATCACTCTAAAGCTTGAGAGCTAAAAGCAACCACATCTGTACCTGAAGGTGGCATACAAGATCTGAGGTATGGTGGGGGACTACAGCATTATGCATAAGGAAGGAGCCCGAGAGTTCCAGTATCCACGAGCTGTAAAAAAACATCCAAGTCGGATCCAAACCTAATTGTTAAGGAATGAATGAAAACTGACATCAGATTATAAAATATGCAATTACTGTTTGGTTTTTGTCTTACCTCTTTTTAAATGTTTTAATGCTTCTAAATGGAATTATTATTTTGTGTTATATTCAAATATTTTAATACTAATATCCTGCTCTCAGAAGTAGAATTATGAAAGCAGTACTCTGGCAAATAAAGATAATACTGCTCAGCAATATGTTATGCTGTAAAACTTAACAAGAGTTCAAGCAAACTTTTCGGATCAACTAGCTACTAGCAAATACTGTGGAGTGGATTAGATGGGGTGGAGCATGGGGATCCTCTATCAGTCCCCAGTCAGTGAAGCCAGGGTACAATACAATCTATATCTGCATAAGTGATTTTGCAAAATAATATGCAGACAGATACTGTAAGAAAGGGACTGTTAAAGTAGTTGTGGTAAAGGAAGAAGAAAACTTTTACCTTATACAGATTCTTGGTTAAGAGATAAGGAAAACAACAGAGGACTGGAAAGTGCTAACACTTTGCCAGTCAACATAAATAACTCTGACACAAATAAGAAGGATGTTCCTATCTGATTCCAAGAAAAGTATATATTTTGTCAAAAAATACATAAATAAATAAATAAGAAAAAAGAAAAATTGAATAATACCAATTTCTGATATACTGAATAACATCAAATTTGACTACTGTGCTAAGGGCAGCTACTGTTGCTGCAGAGGAGATGCATACATGGTCCCATATATGTGCAAGTTAAACCTGAGTAAAAACATGTCATATTTTGGAATCTGGAATTTAACATTATATTTTCAGTACTTTTCATTTCAGCCTTTCTCGATCTGTTCATACTCTACTGAAGACCCATGCAAACCTTCACACTACTACCCACTACCCAATCCAGTAGTCCATTCCATGGGTTCAGCGAGTTTACAATCCCTACCATGAAGAAGTACTTTCAGAAATCCAGGGAGTAGACAGTCTCTACAATCTGCTGCTTGTACTCCCATTTTCCCACTCTGTCCTTCCTACTTTTTCCCACTCTGTCCTGCCTACTTGGGGCTCCTTACCATTACCCTGGCATGATCTTGTGTACCTATAACATGTCCTCTGGTTTCTAGTGAGAAAAGCTCCAGCTCTTCTACTCTTTGGTGCAATTCTCCTTTCTATTCCATCCAAAGAATTTTTCTGGTGGCTTTCCTTTGGACTCCTTGCAGCAGTTTAAAGCTTATTTCTTTATAATGCCCCCAGAACTGCACATATTTTTTTTAAAAAGTGGTCTGATCAGGACACAGTAGGTCATGAATATTAACTCTTTGCTTCTGAAGTTTATCTCACTGAGGACATAACCTAGCATTATGTTTGCTGTTGTCACTGCCCCCGTGTTTCTCCTGGTGGTTCACTCCAAGTTTGATGAGCATACACAGCACATTTTTCTGCTCTGCTGCCATCACTGTCACCCTCTCCAAATGACATTTTTTTTTGTTTTTTTTTTCTATGCCTTTTCCTTCCTTCTGCCTTGCTGACCATCAAGACTGCCAATGGACTTGCGCTCATTTGTGGCCTATGAGTAGGAGACCCTCCTCAGGATCCCCTAGGGCAAGAGCTGTCAAGAGAGATCATCAATCAGGCAGACACTGGTGTGTTTTGTGCTCTTGCTGACAGACTATTTTGTATGTAAGATCTAACCCCTCCTCTTGGGTGATGACATGGGCACCTCGGCCGCTGAAAGGACCACCTACGCTTCTCTATCAGTGTGCACATGCTCCTTTGTGCACCTGAGAAGAGCTACAGTCACTGGCTTGGGTAGCCATGACCCACATTAACCCTGAACTGGCTCCCATCATATGAACCTGTCCCTGCCCTCTTGCAGTGACTGGATCAGGAGCAGCAGAGCTATCCAGGTAGGTGCCACCTTCTCTCCATTAGGATGGGCATGCTCATCCTCCTAGCTGTGCTTTCAAGTGTATGTGCAGCTAATAAACAAAGGTTCCCAGGGCGTTATCATCCCTCTATGCCACATGTACAGCATTTCTCCAGCATGCATTTTACAGTAGTGACGTTGCTAGCTAAGCATTACTTTGCATCTGTCTCCAATAAGCATCAATAGCTACTACTCTTTCCAGCCTATACAAATCCTTCTTTAGAGTCTTCCACTTATCCACTACTGAGACTGCCTTTCTATCATCAGAAATAAGGTTGACCCCAGTCCCTGTTCTTTATGATATGTCTGAAACAGATACATTGAAGAGTACTAGACTCAAGACTGATCACTGTGGCCCTCTACTACTCATGCTCAATATTCCTAACACTGTCCCTCTCACTACAAATCTCTTCAGCATACCATGCAGAATTCCAGTTCCTCATTCTCAGTTCTACTCCCAAACTCCCCAGTTTTTCTAGCAGCCATCTATGCCTGATAGCACCAAAGGTCTTAATGAAGTCCGTGCTGACTATGTCTACCAGTAATACTGTAACCCAGTCAAAAAACTGGATCAGGTGTGGCCAACAGTTCCTTCTGGGCATAAAGTTGTACTGGCTGTTTTTTCTGGAGCTCTTGTCTTCTAAAAAAGCACTCAGCCCTTACTTTAGGATTCTCTCCATGACCTTGCTTGCCACTGTGGTTAGGCTATGTTCTGCTTCCCTCCGGATCATCATTGTTTTATTAATGTAACAAATGTTTGCCTCCACTCCACAAAACCACACTGATCCATATCTATCACATTTTGGCAACACCTTTATCATTCTTTTAGCTATCATAGAGATAAACACTTTATAACCATGGTTTAAAATTTAAACAGACCTACATGAAGCTGGGTCTGATGGGTCTTTACTATCTTTAGGTATTATAGCCACTGCAGTTTTCTTCCAGGAAGCTCCTTTTAAAAATACTTTAAAAAAACTTCCAGATCATTATCACTTTCTTCCCTCCTAACTTTCACACTTCCACAGGAATACCATCCGTTGTTCTTGGAGACTTTCCTACAGATTGATTATCCATCACCATTTTATCTCATCTCTTCCTAACTCAACTGTTAATTGTTGACCCTTATCTACCTCTAACACTGGCATACTTAAGTCTTCCAAAAATACTTCCATTTGTAATTTTTCTTGATTTCCACATTTCTCTGCTTTATATATATTTTCATAAAATTTCTGAAATATCTTTAATACATCTATAGGATCTCTGGTTATTTTTCTTGTTATAGGCTCCCTAAGTTTGGCAACAACCCTTTCTACTTTCTGTTCCCCCAAGTCTTTGTGCTAAAAGTTGTTGTGCTCTAGAGTTATTATCAAAAAGCAATTGCTTTACAGCAAATGTTTTTTTTATAGTAACTCTAGAGCACAAACAACAGTTGCTTAACAGCAATCTTTCTAAAATCATGCATATTATCCTTGTACTCCCTTATTTTCTCTTTAGCACTCTAGAGTTATGCCTCTTCTTGTTCTGTGAGATTCCCCTTATTCTGTAAAACTTTAACCTTTGTTAGGCCCTCTAAATAATTCTTGTTACTTCTTAACCGTATCTCTTTTTTCTTTATTTCTACCCCACTCACTAGCTTTATCTTCTGAAGCAATTTCTATCTTCTCTAATAAATCTCAGATAATATCCACTACCCAATTCTTTAAATTTCTCTCTTTTTAACAGCTAGATAGGGAAGTGCCAGCATCTCACTTTTACTTCATTAGCCTGCATTTTTATCTTAGTTATTACTGGTGCATGATCTGAAATAGTTATTGGATGTGTGTCGAAGCTTTCAATTAAATGCACATGTTCCTGCAAAATATAATTTCTGTCTAGTCTAGTCAAAGTATTGTATACCTCGGGGGATAATTTTCTCAGAGTTCCTACTTCTGAATTAATGTCTTCCATACCAAATATTTTCATAAATTTATTCAGAAATCTACCCTCTTTTGTTATATTTTCCCTTCATGGTCCCCACAGATACATCCTAGCTGCTGCAAATCAAATTCCAGTTCCCACACAAGTAATACTGCTGAAATCTGACTAATTCTCCCAAAATTTTCTTAAGCTCCATGATACCAGTTTTAGGTTGAACATAAATATGTGCCAGCATAATCATCCTCCCCTGCCAGTAGTCCCATGCTACCATAAATCTACCATTATCTTTTTTCCCTCTTCTCTCACTATTGGAGCTATTCTAGCAATTATTTTAAGTATTTCTCTTTTCCTTAGTTCCTGAAGTTCTGCTGAATATCCATCCTTGCATCCTTTCTTTATCAAATTCACATGCTCACTTCTTTCCAAATGAGTCTCCTGTAGCATTGTTGTATGCAGTCTGCATTTCTTAATATAATTCAATACTCTAACCTTTTTGACTATACTTGTGAGACCATTCACATGTCACAATATTATGGATCATGCAGCCATTATAAGAAGTTATTATTCCCACTCTCTCTCTCTCTCTCTCTATATATATATATATATATATATATATTATAGCTTTTTTAAATGTTTACTTCCAGTTTGTGTTACATGCACCTACTACTTGGCAGGTTGATCCTTTACACAGTTCTTTCTTGTCATCTCCATTAGAACCTATGCCATATTTTACGACACTTTTTGGTTTAATGAAAAGTTGCATGTTACAGCCTGTGCTCTTACTCTAAATGCTGTCTGTTCTTGTCTTATCTTCATTCTCTTTACGGGTGTGAAAAACTTGCATGCTTTCAGAAAAGATCAACTTCCAGCCTTAAGAAAAAATGTATTGGCTATCTTTAAAACTAAATTATACACTGTTCTAGTAAATGCATTGAAGAATTTAGTTACCAGAAATGTTGCTATGTCACTCAACTCACTTCCAATAATTTCAGACTTTATTTTTGCCCTTGTACCTTTTAATTTTACATTTCTCTCAGTAAACAATAGCCCAGCTAGCTCAGTCAGTAGAGCATGGGACTCTTAATCTCAGGGTCGTGGGTTCGAGCCCCAAGTTGGGCGGCTGTATTTTTATTACCTATGAACCTATTATGAAACAAAGCTCCTCATTAGCACTCTTCAAGAAAAATCTTGATGATTGGATGGGAAATAAGAAATTCACCCCAGGGATCACTTCTGTGGCTCTGTTCGACAGTGGCACAGGAAAATAATTTTCTTGGGTGGCAAAAGCCAGGGTACCTTTTGGCTGGGCTTGTATAGGCCCTAGGGCTGATAGCCTAGTACATACATACGAACCTATGAACTTATGAACAATGACTAGGATGTCTCAAAAATTATTGCCTTCATCTGTAGTCAGCCTGTTTGCAAGTAAACAAGAACAGAATGTATAGAGATGATAGGTTGGAGTAGTGGTTAAGGTGTTCACCTTATAGGCACAAGGTGCAGGGTTTGATTCTCACATGGGATAATTGGCTTGGCCTGGAATGACCCAGAAGGTCAGTTAGTCTGGTACTAATTTACCATTTGCCCTCCACCTAGTATCTCCAAAGATCAGGTCGTAAACGCTCACTCCAAAGCAAAAAACACAGCCACCATGGGACCTGATAACATCCCGGCCCACATTTTAAATGGATTAAAACAGAAACTAGCTACACCATTGGATACTCTTTTTAACCACAGTCTAAGCTCTGGTTTTGTACCTGCTGAATGGAAAACAGCAGCAGTCATCCCATTACAAAAAGAAGGTGCCTCCACAGACCCTAGGAACTATAGTATAGACCCATAAGCCTGACCAGCCTAATCTGCAAGGCTATCAAAAGAATAATCATGGATCTCATCAACAAAGATATAACAGACCTCCAAAAACTTGACCAGACCCAGTTTGGCTTTGTTATAGGGAGATTCTGCCTCTTGAACTTGGTGTACTTCTTTGAAACAGTCACCAAAGCCCTGGACGAAGGCAAATCTGTGCATACGGCCTACCTGGACCTGGCAAAGGCCTTTGATACTATTCTCCACTCAGACATCATTGAGAAACTCACCCAGCTAGAGATCAACCCATACATTGGCTCACCAATAGAATGCACACAGTCAAAAATAGATGACTCAACCTCCACCAGCAGACACATAACACCAGTGGTGTTCCTCAAGGATCTGTGCTGGGGCTCCTATTGTTTGGAATCTACTTCTTGAATGTAAAGGCTAAAACAAAAGGCCTATGGCTGACAAAGTTTGCTGATGATTGCAAACTGGGTGCAGTCATCAAGTCCCCAAATTATATCAACATCCTACAAGAGGGACTTAAGACATTGGTACCAAAATCATGGGCTAAAGCTCAATGCAAAAAATGCATTATCATCCCTTTTGGCAAGGGCAATGTCCCTGAAGATGACAACATTAATAACAATAACCTAAGAACACAATCAGTGGTGAGAAATGTAGGCACACAGGCTGACAGCAACCTTTCCTTTGACCACCACATCTCCACAGTGGTAAGAAAGGCTTTCTATGTCACCCACTTCATAAGTAAGGGCACTGCATGCAGAACAAAAGAGGTTATAACCCTCCCGTACTCTTCACTCATCAGGCCAATAATACAGTACAATGCTACCTTTGGTATGCATCTTACCAGGCACCTGCAACAACTGGAAAGACTGCAAAGGTTTCTTACAAAGAAAATTCAGTGTCTTCAGCATATGTCATATCTTGACAGGCTGAAATCACTGTCACTACACTCTGTGTCTTACAGACTACTCAGAGGTGACCACTACCTTGCATGTAAAGCAATCTGTGATCCTGCTCTAATGGAAATGTTGCACATTTATAAATCAAATGGTATAAGATGAACTTGCTCTAGGGAACTCAACTTAGTATGTGACATCAGCAGGAATTGCTGAAGAGACAGATATGTCTCACAGAGGCTACCTCTCCTCCAGAACAAACTTCTAATTCAGGTGAAGCAGAGCCCCTCGCTGACCCTACTGAAGTGTAATTTGGAAGACTGGATGGGAAACTGCAGATTTACCCTGAGAGTTTCACCTGTGTCCGTCTTGGACAGAGGCTGTAGTCGTTGACTTAGTTATGCTTAATACCCTGATCTTCCTGGGAACAGAGGTTGTACTTGGCTAGGCTTGTAAGGGCCTCAGGGCCATTAGCTTAGTATCCTCCTATGAGCCTACAACTATCCTCACCTCCAGGCTTTTTAACTCATGTTGAACATTTATTTGCTAAAAGAAAACTATTCATTATATTCACAGTGGTCTCTTGTTTTTAAAGACCACCAGCTTACACACACAAAAAAATCTTAGATTAAGCCAAGGGCATTAATCCAGACATTCACCTATGCAAAAGTAAAACATCTCAGCTCTACAAAAATTATAATCAGTGCACTTCATCTCCCACCCCAATAACCCAAGAATATTAACTTAAACATGCTTTTGTCCAGCCTTTCTTCTCTTTTCACATTTTAATGCCTACATTTCTTAAAACTAATAAAGGGAAAAACAACTTGTTTACTTTAGTATGTTTATGACATACAACAATCACTGAAACTGCTTTTCTATATAAAATGCAATGGAATGTTTAATACAAATACTGTTAACAAATTAACATTTTTTTCATTTTAGTGTTTTTCCAAACATTAATGACATGAAGTGTGGGTACATGCCATTCAGTCCTTCCACAAGTTTTACAAAATCAACAAAAAACATTTTGCAAATATAACTGGTGCTTTATAGTCTCATATTTATTCACTGATTTCAGTGTTGCTGGTCTTCTTTCTGTTCATCTCCACCTCCCAACCCTAGACTCTGGTTCATGTCCAAAGTACTCACAATTCTTCTAGTCAACTCCTGCATTTTTTCTTGTTTCTCAAGCATTTTCACTTGGAACATTAGATATGATTTCACTGGCACTGTCCCTCTATGACCTTCATTATCAGAAGACTGAGAAGCAGTGTCCCCTTCTGTTTGATAGCTCACTTTTTGTTGGACAAACTTTTGTATTCCTTCTTAGCTTGTTTTGTATCAAAAAACGACTTTGATCACCCAAGAAAAAAATATTCTGAGGACAGCTGGGTACAGCAGTCTGAATCTCACACCTGCCTCTTGACATTTCTTGATTACTAGAATAAAGTTGCTTCTCTTTTACGTGGTGTATAGTAAATAAGCATTTTCCACAAGCACTCTACTGTATCCAATTTTTAATACTTTGCCCTTCTTCCACAATTTTTTTTTTTCAGATCAAATCTCTCTGCAGGTATGATTGCATCTTTACTAGTAGAGGTCTTTGCTGCTTTCAAATGACTAGATTTGGAGCATAGATACAATGTGCCCTTTCAGTTAACACATGCTGCTGTGGAATACCAGTCCAGTTACTTATTTGTGTTTTCACAATATAGTCTGTTCCTTCCATTTTCTCTGGTACAGCAGAAAATCTCAGGTTTTCTCTGCATGCTCTGCCCTACAACTTCACCATTTCAGAGACAACTCTTCTTGAGCAGTCTCCTACTCAGCCAGCCTTTTCTTCATTTTGACTTCAGATTTTTTTTAGTTTTATTAGTTCATCTGAATAGCTGTTTAAGACTTCTTCCATTTTTTCCAGCCTTTTGTTATTTGAGTTGATATACTCCTTCAGTGTTTTATTTATTTTAATCAGTTCTTAGCACATTTAATTTATTTTTTCCTCTCAATTACTAGAAACCATCTTTTGTACTAAAGCTGAAGTTCGAATTGCTTTTTGTTGAACAGATGCCAAACTCCTCCAACTCAGTGTTTCTTTTCACCTTTTCTAGTTGATTTTCTTTCAGGCTAATTTTCATTTTTGCTGACATCCAGGTAGTGTACTTACTAGGCAGTAACTGAATCTTACTAAAAATAGCAAAATTACTGTCCCTTATCCATCAGTTTCTTTTTCCACACTGGGAGAGTTGAAATTAAGAAGTTGATTAGCAGCTAACTTGAAAAGCCCTGAAATTGTAGTTTTTAATTAAAAGAACAAAAGTGAGTTTTACTCCCGAAAGCATGATGGGAAGGAAATAAGGAGGGGGCGTATCTGTCCATTTCAGGCATGTTGCAATATCATTAATGACAATGAGATGGCTAAGAAAAAAAAAAGTCTGGAAACATCTTCTAGTGGAAGGACAATGCTTGCCAAAATTCCATACTGACAGAGTGCCAGTGGATCATTAATGTTGACCTCAGCAATTGATGTGAATAACTAATGCAAATACACTGCCCATAAATCTAAATCAATATGTTAACACAACACATCAAAATACTTACATTGTCATAATGCTTTTTAACGATGGGCTCATAGAAGCCAATTGCCTCTTTGTATTTGTTCTCCTGCATGAACAGAACATGAGCAACATTGAGTTTCCAGACATCATGATCATTACAAAACTCAACCGACTTTCTGAATATTTTCTCCACCATCTGATAGTTTTCCAGGTTCCAGTAGATCTTTGCCTGAGCCATGAGTACTGGGATATACCTAGTAAGAGAAAAGCAGAACTGAAAATATACTTTTATGCAAGAAATGACTATAATAATCAATGCCCCAGACAGAAAAAACAGTATTTCAGAGGCAGACACTCATAAGTCTGATACACAGGTATTACAGTGCATCTGCACTTACACTCAATTATTACAGTGCTCCTACTTTTAACAGCATAATATGTGCGGACATAATCCACATCTGAACAGTAAACAAGAATAAGGAATAGTTGTGTAAAATCTTACCATAATGATAGATGATGTCCTTCTCTTCTCTGTTGCAGTATTTATAACATGTGGGAATTCCCCGCCATAGGTGACCCGAAAACGGTTAATATACAAAAGACTTTAATATTATGGTGTGCGTGCACGTCACTTGTAGGCTGCAACTGGATATCTGCCATAAAAGTGACATATGCATGCACCATCCTCAGAAATGACTGCCGCAGAAGAAATGCCACCCTAAGGAAGTATGGTAGGAATCATCCACAAGAAGCAAGGTCAGGGGAAGGAGGGAGTGATAGGAATACTGCAACAGAGAAGAGAAAACATCTATTGTTATGGTAGGATTTTACACAAGTATTCTATGTCCTTCTATTCACCTATTGCAGTATTCATAACATGAGGGAGAATACCAAAGATCATGAAGTAAGGGAGGAGGGAGAAGCTGAGGAGCTTTCCAGGAAGCCATGCAGAATGGCTCTGGCAAACCCTGCTCTAGATTTAGAAACTACATCTAATTTACAGTGTTTGGTGAAGGTATGGGTTAAAGTCCATGTTGCTGCTTCAAGAATTGAATTAGTGTCCAATCCCTTGAAAAAGGCCCCAGATGAGGCAACATCTCTGGTGGGATGAGCCCTAACAGGGGAATGAAGAGTCTTACCAAGGTGAGTGTAGCAGAAGGAAATAATCTTTGAAATCCAGAAGGAAATAGTCTGCTTGGACACAGCCCACCCCACACCCCTGGGGTGGTAAGAAACAAAGAGCTAATCTGACTTTCTAACAGCCTTGGTCTTATCCAAAAAAAAATCTAAGTTGCCTGGAGACATCCAAAGTATGGAGGACCCTCTCATCAGGGTTCTGAGGAGAAGGGAAAAAGGTAGATTAGTGTATGGACTGATTTGGAGATAGGTCATTGACTACCTTAGGCATAAAAATAAGTTATGTCCTTACCATAACATTCCATCTGTGTTGTTGATCTTCATTCACTCTGTTCTGACCCCTCGGAACCAGCTCGGCTGTTATATAGCTCGCACCAGCCAAAAAAACTCTCAAGCTAAGACTCTGCCCATAATGCCCCTCTCTCAATTACCTCAGATCGAGTTTGCAGCCAAGTAGAGAAGGATAATAGAAGCCCTGTCTAAGGTAAAACCTAAAATACTCTCAAAACAAAGATCCGAACCTCCAGAAGTCATTAGGAGGGGGCAGGAGGGTGGGATGCCAAGAATGAATGAAGATCGACAACAGAGATGAAACGTTATGGTAAGGACATAACTTCTTTATCTGATGTTGTCAATCTTCATTCATTCTTGACGAGTGGGGCAGAGTCCCCAGCTACTTTAGTTCCTGGGTAGCCCTAAGGAAGGATATTCCTGAGCACCATAGAGCCAAAGGACGCACTTCCCCTGGAGGCCATATCCAATTTGTAATGAGTGATAAAGGTATGGTGAGTGGCCCATGTTGTGGCTGGACATATTTCTTCCATGGAAGCCTTGGAGTGAAAAACAGAAGAAGTGGATACAGATCTGGTGGAATGCGCTTTAACAGGCACAGCCAACTTGAGGTTATTATGATTGTAAATGAAAGTGACTAATTTTATATCATTGCTGGCTGACTTCAGAGTTGTGCACTGTTATTTTTGCTTCACTGTATAGTTTTTCGGATCTCTGCTGAAGGTGTTGGTTTTCCCATACCTACCCTCCCTATTCCTGTGTTGCTGTTTAAATTTGGAGGCTTTTGCAGTTGAAGAGCATGAAAAAAAAAAAAAAGTCCTTGCTCTTCAACTTAAAAGGACGAAATAATATGTGCTGGTAACAGCACATTTTTTTCATCCTCTTTCACATACAAGGAATTATGGTAACCCTACTACATACTCAAGTGCATTTGAATTGTTTTGACTGCTGTTTTAACTACTTTTCTGTGTGTGTATATATATATATATATATATATATATATATATATAAAACTTTCCTGTAACTAGTGTAGTCCAGATTCAGATTTGTAAGCTTCTGAACCCCCCAAGCTTTCTGTGTTGGAGGGAAGCCTTCTAGTTTATCAGTGGGAGTGGTAAGCACTAGGTAACCTATCTACCACATAAGGAGTGGTTCTGGCCCAGAAATTGTAGTTATTGGCTGTTTGGGCAGTTTTTCCATCTCTCTCAACTTTCTGATTTAAAAGCCCACATTTGCACTTGTTTCCCCCCTTTTTTGTAACTAGTTTAGTCCAGATACAGATTCTTAGTTTTAGCACTTGACTTTGCTTACTTGTGATCAGAACTTGTAAGCACTAAATAACCTACTAATTACTACAGCACTCAACCTTCCTCATTACCTAGAGGAAAACAGTTTTGGTACTTACTTTCCACACTTGCTTAGAGAAAAACAGCTCTTGTACTCACTTTCTTCACTTAACTAAAGGAAAATAGTTTTTTATTCAGGCATGTCCAAGGGTCAGCTCCCAGTGTTCCATCCTGTCTATCTGATGAATCTGGGCATCTTGGGCCAATGTAGAAATTGCCTCATGTACACAGACAACCCTCTCCTCCTACCACCCAACACTACAACCTGTGAGAGATGCACTTATCTAGCCAAACTGGAGGTAAAGCTCTCTCCAATCAAGACTGAACTTGACAGTCAAGAGGAGAAGGCAAACACTTGCACCACACCATACTCATCACATAGTCTCACTAAATCTACACCACAAAAATCCACACATAGAAACACAAAAACATTTGCAGATGCTCTTAGTAATAATCTTCTCAAGCAACATAGACCTCCAAAGCAGAAATACAAGCAACCTCCACCCCACAACACAACCTAAATGACACATGGCCCGCAGACTCAATGTGCCACTCATCCACAACCAATAAGGCAAAACAATGTACCCAACACACTAGTCATAGGTGACTCTATAGTCAGGCACACTGATGTCCCACTCATTAGGCTAAACAAGGAGAAGGTTACTGTCAGCTGCCTGTCGGGTGCCAGGATCCGCCAAATAACCCACGCACTCAAGTCACTCCACAACAAGTACAAATATGACTCTGTCATTGTCCATGTTGGTGTGAACGACCTGAGACGTACTGCCCTGGACTACATGAAAAGAGACGTGGAAGAGCTCTCTGATCTTGTAGCCCAGGCAGGTATGACCCTAGCCCTGAGTGGCATTCTACCATCACCCAGAATGATGCTGCAGTACAAGGACAAAATGATTGACTTCAACAATTGGCTAAGCTACTGGTGCCATTCTAAAGGGATCCAGTATCTGTCTGCCTGGGATGACATGGTCGATAGACCACAATGCTTTGCCAGAGATGGCCTGCACCTGTCACCCCTGGGATTCCGGATACTGGCTAAGGTTCTTGCCGCCCCTATAGTGCCTTTTTTAGGCAAGGTTCAAATGACAAATTCACCACCGTAACAGGAACAGGCAAGCAAAAACTGAGGGTGATGCTACTCAATGCTAGAAGTCTAAATCTCAAAATGCACTCACTCGAGGCACTTCTTAAAATGGAGAACATCGATATCTGTGCAGTGACTGAGACTTGGTTCAAGGCTCCAGAGAGCACCCCTGCACTACCAGGCTATAACTCATACCACACTTTTCGGACATGTAATGTGGACCGGAACACCAAAGGCGGAGGTGTGTCCATATTCATTAAGTATATCCACACCTTCAGGCTAGTTGCTCAGCATAATGCAGCCGAGGTTATCCAAGTGCAACTAACTCTGGGCAAAACTGCAATCCAAATTGTAGCTTGCTACAGATCACCCACTATGCCCCAGGATTCCCACTCCTCTTTTCTTGATGTACTGGAAAATATTAGGGTTCAACCAAACACCCTAATAATGGGCGATTTCAACTACTCCACCATTAACTGGGAAAACTACTCGTGTACCAACTCCTTCGCTCAACGCTTTCTGGAATTCATAAACTCCAATGTCCTGGATCAACTTATCCACACCCCCACCAAGGGCAAAAATATCCTAGATCTAGTCATTACCAACATGAGTGACCGGTGTTCCACACCTGAAGTCAACGCCTCATTGGTCCGATCCGACCATAAGCTAATTACCCTAGATATCCACATCCTGCCCCCAACCCCCATTAAGGAAACAATTGTAAAAAATTTCTCCAAAGCCAACTTCATGCTTCTTAAGACAGAAGTGGTGAACTTCATGACACCCAGGCAGATGGACAATACATTTCCGACTACTGAATCTTACACAATTGCACTTCTTTATAAGCACTTATATGAGTGCATGGATCGTGCTATCCCAAACAGAACCAAGACGCTATCCTCCAAAAAAAGTAAGCCAATCTGGTGGTCCCTTGCCATAAACAAGCTGAACACAAGGAAGAAACTGTTGAAAAAGAGAGTAAAATCCCATGAGTGGAGGAGCTCCCTGGTCAGCCTCAGTAAAAAGCTGCGATCCCTGATAAAATCCTCCAAAGCTAGTTACAAAAACAAAATTGCCACTGATTCTAAAGACAACCACAAAGCATTCTATAGCTATGTCAAGAATCTCAATGGCAATACTCAGATCTGCTCTGAGTTACAGCACAGTGGCACTAAATATACAGACCCAACTGATATTGCCAACATCCTGGCAGATAGGTTCAGTGCTAACTTTACCCCCCCCTCACCCCTTAAAGAGCCCATCTCTATACTGGAAGAATGCAAATTTCCTGTAATCACGGCTGCACAGGTAAAAACCAAACTCTCCAAAGCCAAGAACACAGCATCCATGGGACCAGACAACATCCCAGGCTGCGTTCTACACGAACTACAGAACGAACTGGCACCCCCATCTAAGTACCATGTTCGGTCATAGCCTCACCTCAGGCTTTGTGCCTGCTGAATGGCACACAGCGACGGTTATCCCACTCCACAAGGGGGGGAGCCACCATGGACCCCGGGAACTACCGCCCCATTAGCCTGACGAGCCTGGTCTGCAAGGCCATGGAACATATCATCATGGTACTTATAAACAAAGACATTGGTAATCTCCAAACTCTGGACCGCACCCAGTTCAGGTTTGTAAAAGGAAGATCATGTCTCCTAAACCTGACAGACTTCTTTGAAGCAGTCACCAAAGCCATAGACAAGGGTAAGGTGGTTCACGCAGCCTATCTAGATCTTGCCAAGGCTTTTGACACCATCCCCCACTCTGGAATTATAGATAAACTCACTAAACTAGGTATAAACCCCTATGTCACAAGATGGGTTGCCAACTGGCTCACTGACAGAACCCACACTGTGAAAGTAGCAGACTCCAAATCCGACTTCAGACCAGTGACAAGTAGAGTACCACAGGGTTCAGTCCTGGGTCCACTCCTGTTTGATATCTACTTCTTTGAAGTACAGGCTAACACAGAAGGTCTTTGGCTAATGAAGTTCGCAGATGACTGCACACTAGGAGCCATAATCAAAACTCCTAACGATGTGGACATCCTAGCCATGGCCTCAAGCTCAATGCCAAAAAGTGCATTGTCATCCCCTTTGGTAAAAACTCTGTACCCATGAACTACAGCATAGGCGGTAGTATACTTAACACCAAAAGTGTGATAAAGAGACCTTGGGACACAGGTGGACAGTAGTCTCTCCTTTGATAATCACATCGCCACAGTAGTCAGGAAATCCTTCTACGTGGTACACCTCATCACAAAAGGTTTCTCATCCAGAAAAAACGAGGTCATTGTTCCCCTCTACTCATCACTCATTAGACCCATTATAGAGTACAACTCCCCTTTTGGTATGTACCTCACAAGACATCTACAACAACTGGAAAGGCTGCAGAAATACCTCACAAAGAGGATTACTGGCCTCAAACAGATGCCCTACGCAGACCATCTCAAAAAACTCCAGCTTTACTCCGTCGCATATCACCTACTCAGAGGTGATCTCTGCCTAACATACAAAGCTATGTCAAACTCAGAGCTGTTGGACATGCTCCACTTAAAGAAATCCCAATCCCTCCAAGCTACACACTCTAGGGACCATAGATTCCTGCCCCAGAGACTGCCCATACTCTGGAATAAACTACCTATCTATATCAAACAAAGCACCTCATTAGCACTCTTCAAGAAAAATCTTGATGATTGGATAGGAAATAGGAAATTCACCCCGGGGATCACCTCTGTGGCTCTGCTCAACAGTGGCACAGGAAAATAATTTTCTTGGGTGGGAAAGCCAGGGTACCTTTTTGGCTGGGCTTGTAAAGGCCCCAGGGCCGATAGCCTAGTACCTACCTATGAACCTATGAAGTAACACAATCCCTAAGCCATTTTCATAAGGTACCTTTCGAGACTGGTTTACCCAAAGTTGAACCTGAAAAGGATACAAATAATTGATCTGATTTTCTAGATGGTTTGGTTCTGTCCAGATAGAAACTTAACTGTCTATGAACATCTAACAAATGCAAGCAATATTCACCTTTATTTAAAAAATTTGGAAAGAAGACTGGCAAATCTATAGTCTGGTTAATATTACATTCTGAAACCACTTTAGGTAGAAAAGAAGGGTTGGTTCTTAATGACATCCTATCCTTATGATAAATCAAATAAGGGCCAGAAATTCAGAAACTTTCCTGGCAGAAGTAATGGCCACCAGAAAAAGAGTTTTCCACGATAGGAACTTGAGATCACAAGTAGCTGCTGGCTCAAATGGCTGAAGGACTAAGGATTTTATTACTAAGGTCAAATCCCATGGAGTTGTAGGATCCTTGAATGGGGCCTTTAGATGTAAAGCACCTTTAAGAAAGGTTTTACATAACTGATGTGAAATCAAGGGATGATCATCAAACCCACTGTGGAAATTGGAAATGGCTGCTAATTGCACTTTGATGGCGGAAGCAGAAGCTCCTAGTTCAAAAATGGAAGCCAGAAATTCCAACACCTTGTCAACTGGGGCTGAAAAGAAATCTAAATTATTCATATGAGCCCAGACTGAGAATCTCTTCCATTTGCTAAAGTAGAGTTTCCTGGTGGACAGTTTATGACACGCCAGAAGGATTTTTTTTGTCCTGGGGAAGGTAATATTCTCTGCCTGACAATTAATGGAATTTGAGATACCAAGCTGTCAGCTTGAGATTGTGAAGGTTGGGGATGCACCAATCCCTGCGGGTGAAACAGCAGATCTGAATCTGGGTCTAGAATCCAAGGACGGTGAACAGGGTGAGGCCAAAGGAAGGGGAACCAGACTTGACTGAGCCAATAGGGTGCAATGAGGATCACTGCTTCTCAATCTTTGGGCTTTCTTCAAGAATAGAGGAATGAGAGGGAATGTGGGAAAGGCATAAAGTAGTCCCAGCAGCCAATTGTCGAGGAGTGGGTCTCTCAGTTATTCCCCTGCGAAGGAATTAGAGCAAAGAAGCTGCTGCATTTGTTGTTTATTGGGGAGGCAAAAAGACTGCAGCAAGGCTGGCCCAGTGACAAAACATTTTTATCACCACCTTGGGATTTAGAGACTACTCATGAGGCAAGAGGCTGTATCTGTTCAGTTTGTCTGCTATCATGTTGGAGCTTCCTGGGATATGCATTGCTATTAGAAAGCGGTTGGAAGCGATAGCCCATTGCTATATCCTGAGAGCTTCCTGACACAGGGGGTAGGATCTGGTTCTAACTTGCTTGTTGATGTACCAGACTACTGACATATTGTCTCATTGGATTGCAACCATCCCCAAAGGAAGGACAGACTGAAAGGCTTGCAACGGTAGAAGCATCGCCCTCAGTTCTAGGACACTGATGTGTAAATTGGCCTCTTGGGGGGATCAAGTGCCTTAAATTGTTCTTCCCAGATAATGCCCCCCGCACCCGATCTGGGAAGTGTCTGTGGTCACTACAGAGGTGGGCAGAGGAGTGAAGGTGTGGCCCCATAGATTTGCCTCTGACTTCATCCACCAAGATAGATCTTCCTTGCAGTGATTTGTTATCAGTATCTGAAAAGACATTGGCTGTGTTAGTATTGACCATTGTGCCACTAACAGCCATTGAGGCAGCCTCATTTAAAACCTTGCAAGGGGCACTAAAGTTATGGTGGCTGCCGTAGAACCTAGAGCTTGCAGAACTAGAAAAGCAGGAACCTTGTTTTTGGAAATGATTAGTTGTACTTCCTACCTTAATTTTTGTAGTCTGTGTAGAGGGAGAGATGCGACACAAGAAATCGTATTGAGGCATGTTCCTATAAATTCTAAGTCTTGTGTTGGGAGTCAACTGAGATTTCACTCTGTTAATCGTAATTCCCAAAGACAGGAAAAGGTTCAGTATGAAGTCTGTGGTTTGAAGCAGTAGACACCTGGTTGGGGAGGTGAGGAGCAAGTCATTCAGGCATGGAAACACTTGGAATCTGCGTAGCTTAAAGTGAGCTGTTACTACTGCCATGCATTTGGTGAACACCTTGTGGTCTGTGGTGAGACCGAAGGGCAGCACTCTGAATTGGAAATGACTGGCTCCCAGCCAGAAATGGAGGAACCTTCTGGAGTGTTTGTCCATCTCTATGTGGTAATACGCGTTCTGAAGGTCTATACAGCACATCCAACTGTTATCCTCTAGAAAGGGAAGGATAGACTGGACTGCGACCATCCGGAATTTTGTTTGCTGAACAAAAATGTTCAGAAGGTTGAGATCTAAAATTGGTTTCCAGTCTCCTGTCTTTTTTGACACTCAAAAGAATCTTGAGTAAAATCTGGATCCTCTTTGGTCTGGTAGGACTTCTTGAATGACTCGTTTTTCTAGCAGCTTCTGAATTTCTACGGTTTCTTGGTCCCTCTGACTGGGTGGAACAGTGACTCTTCTTGGGATCTTTGGAAAGAGAGTAAAGGGAATGCAGTAAGCTCTCTGCACCCAAGTATCCAAAGTTATCAATAGTCAGGCTGAGTGGTGCAGTGAAAATCTTCCACAACTGCTTCCAGAGTTAAGCAATCTGGCCTCCATTCAAGAGCGCTGGTAGGGCTGCCCGGTGAAGGAATCTCTGGAGCCCTGATTTTGCAGACCTCCTCTAACATGGTGAGGGTGTCTTCCACTTAAACTCCTCCCTCTGCCACAAGGGGAGTATTCACCACATGTGTCTTGAAAAGGCCCTTGGGACTTTTTGAATCACATTTTTCCACTCCTCTGATTCCTACAGTAGGATTGCTGAGGCAGTAGAGAAATTAATGCCCATGGAAGAAAAGGTCTTTCCATCTCTTTCACACCTGGCTAGTATTTCTCTGACTTAGGGGCCAAACAAGGAAGAGCCGTCAATAGGAGCACTGACGAAGGAAGACTTGAAAGGTTCCATGAAGTTACACAATGATTGACTTCAACAATTGGCTAAGTTTCTGGTGTCATTCTAAAGGGATCCAGTATCTGTCTGCCTGGGATGACATGATCAACAGACCTCAATGCTTTGCCAGAGACAGCCTGCATCTGTCACCTCTGGGATTCCAGTTAAGGCTCTTGCCATCCCTATAGTGCCTTTTTTAGGCAGTGTTCCAAAGACCAAAATTCCACCGTAACATCTAAAAACAAATGCAATCTGAGGGTCATGCTGCTCAATGTTAGAAGTCTAAATCTCAAGATGCACTTGCTTGAAGCTGTCCTCAAAATGGAGAATGTCGACAGCTGTGCTGTAATGCAGACCTGGTTTAAAGAGGCAGAAACCACACTTGCGCTTCCAGGCTACAACTCATTCCATACCTTTCGGCCCCAGAATGCAGCCAGAAGCTCCAAAGGCAGTGGTGTCTCCATATTCTTAAAGGATATGCACACCTCTAGACTGGTAGCCCAGCATAATGCATCCAAGATACTTCAGGTACAACTAACACTGGGTAAAACGGCGATACAAGTCATAGCCTGCTACAGAACCCCAAACATGTCCCTAGACTCACACACCAACTTTTTAAGCACCCTGGAATCTATCAAAGTCCAACCCAATACTCTCATACTGGGTGACTTCAACTACCCTTCCATCAACTAAGAAAACTACTCAAGTGCCAATGTACAGGCCCAACACTTTCTGGAATTTATCAGTTCCAATGCCCTGGACCAGCTCATTCTGACCCCCACTAGAAGAAGCAACATACTTGACCTGGTTATCACCAACATGGGAGACCATTGCTCCACACCTATAGTCAGTTCCTCCCTGGTTAAATCTGACCGCAAACTGATCACCACGGAAATCTCCATCTCACCTACACCCCCCACTAAAGTGACCACCTTGAGAAACTTCTCTAAAGCTGACTTTGGGCTCCTAAAAGCAGAGGTGGCTAACTTCTCGGCACCCATGGCAATGGAAAATAGCTGCATGACTGCCGAATCATACACCATTGCACTGTATGAGCATGCACATAAATGCATGGACCTTGCCATACCAAATAGAACTAAGACAATCTCCTCCAAAAGAAAGGAAGCCAATCTGGTGGTCCCCAGCCATTAATAAACTACACAGAAGGAAGAAACTGTTGCAGAAAAAAATGAAGTCACAAGACTGGAAAAACCTCCCTTATCAGTCTCAATAAAAAGCTGAGATCCCTTATTAAATCCTGTAAAGCCAGCTATGAAGGCAGAATTGCGGCTGACACCAAAAATAACCACAAAGCCTTCTACAGCTACATCAAAAACCTCAAAGGCAATACCCAGATTTGCCCTGAGTTACTGCTCAATGGCACCTCCTATACTGAGCCAACAGATATAGCCAACATACTGGCCGACAGATTCAGTGCCAACTTTACCCCCCCAAGGGCCTTATCACAATACCAGATAAAAGCCTGACACCCACCATTTCTGTGACATAGGTAAAAGCTGCATTGTCCAAAGCCAAGAATACAGTGTATATGGGACCTGATAATATCCCAGGCTGCATCCTACATGAGCTACAAAATGAACTGGCACCACATCTGTGTTCCCTGTTCGATCACAGCCTTAACTCAGGCTAGGTCCCTAATGAATGGCACACTGCTACAGTCATCCCGCTCAATAAAGGGGGAGCAACTACAGACTCTGGGAACTATCGCCCCATTAGCCTGACAAGCCTGGTATGCAAAGCTGTGGAGCGCATCATCATGGACCTGCTTAACAAAGATATAGGCAATATCAAAACTCTTGAACCCACACAGTTTGGCTTTGTCAAGAGGAGATCCTGCCTGCTGAACCTGGCTGACTTCTTCAAGGCAGTCATCAAGGTTGTGGATGAGGGTAAGGCAGTGCATTCAGCCAAACTCGACCTGGCCAAGGCCTTTGATACCATTCCCCACTCAGGTATCATTGAAAACTCACCAAACTAAGCATCAATCCTTACATCACAAGCAAACTGGCTCACAGACAGGACCCACAGAGTGAAAGTTGTGGATTTCAAGTCAGACTGTCCATCAGTCACGAGTGGAGTCCCATGGGGCTCGGTCCTGGGCCCTCCCCTGTTTGGCATCTACTTTTCAGAAGTCCAGGCCAACATAGATGGACTCTGGCTGACCAAGTTCACTGATGACTGCAAGCTAGGAGTCATTATCAACTCCCCAAGTGATGCAGACATTCTACAAAAGGGCCTCTCTGAGACCAATGACTTGTGTTGGAACCATGGCCTGAAGATTAATGCCAAAAAATGCATTATCACCCCCTTTGGAAAAAACTCAGTTCCCATGAATTACCACATTGAAGGGAGCCCAGTGAACACTGAAGGGGCCGTAAGAGATCTGGGCACCCAGGTCAACAGCCATCTCACCTTCGACCACCACACTGTCACTGTGGTCAGAAAGTCCTTCTACATTGCACATCTTATAACCAAAGGTTTCGCATCCAGGAAGAAAGAGGACATCATCCCTTTCTACTCATCCATAGCTGGAGAGGCCACAAAAGTACCTCACAAAAAGAATCCTAGGCCTTAAACACATGTCCTACATGGACAGACTCAAGAAACTTCAGCTGTTCTCAGTCTCTTATCGTTTACTTAGAGGTGATCTCTGCTTGACTTACAAAGCCATGTCCAACTCAGCCCTACTTGAAATGCTACACCTAAAGAAATCCCAATCCCCTGTGCCACACGGTCCAGAGATCCCAACCTCATTACCACAATTAAAAGAACATGCTGGAGGGACAGGTTCATCTCCCAAAGACTGCCCATACTCTGGAATAAGCTTCCCATTCATGTCAAGCAGAGCACCTCACTGGCCCTCTTCAAGAGAAATCTTGATGAGTGGTGGGTAACAGAAAGTTCACTCCAGGGATCATTCCAGTTGCACTACTGGATATGGGCACTGTGAACTAACATTTGGTGGCACGGTGCCTGGGCAATTTTTTTTCAAATAGGCTTGTAAAGGCTCCTTGGCCATTAGCCTAGTGCACACCTATTGAAACTATGAAGCGCATCCAGGTGTGATGCCTTATGGCAACGCCTGAACCCACAGCTCTAGTCGTTCCTTCGGCGGCATGAGCGATGAGCTGCATGGATGAGTTCGATATAGACTCCAGCGTGGCAAGGTGAGAGGCAAGTTTATCCCGCACCTTGTCAGAAACAGTTCCGGTGATGGTTTTCGATAGCTCCTTTATCAGATCCCTTTGGAGTATAGTAAAGTGTGCCATGAAATTCAAGGACCTAAGAGCAAAGGTCGATGATGCAAAGACCTGCTTCCCAAACCTGTCCATCATCCCAGACTCTCAGTTAGGAGGGTGGACAGTGGAACTCTCCTCGGCAAGTTCTTTTTGGGTGGCCACTGCCACCACCATGGCATCTACTGCTAAACCCTTTCTCCAGTGTGGTTGGTCTTCTGGAGCTGATAAGATCTTGTCTGGCCTCTGGGGAATAGGCTCTATGGAACTGGGATCATTCAACTCCTACTGTGCAATAAGCTTGATAAGGCCATCAGCAGATAGGGTCACCCAGGAAGTAGATGGGTGAACACCGAAAGCCTGCAAGAACACAGATTCCTCTGAGGATGGGTTTATGGACTTCCAATCACCCCTCTGTTTTAAGATTTCCAGGATGTCTCCAAATGAAACATCTTCAAAGGGTGATCGGGGGGAACCCTCCCCTTCATCGTAGCCTGTGTCTTCCATGACAGATTCTTCTGGAGACTCTAGATGCTCCTTCTTGCAAGTCTTCTTACTGGGTGGTTACTCAGTGAGGATTTCTAAGGAAGACTCAGAAGAAGAGGGGCCCTGAACAGGGAAATCTTGCTGTTTTGGTGCCTGCTGTCCCAATGTGAGAAATGGTGACAGCAGTGGTCCAGAATGTACAAATATGTGACACTCCGAAGAAGAAGGAGCCAGCTGAGAGCCCGCCAAGGCTAAAGCACTCTCCATGATCTGGAAGGCAGGCCCACCCAAAGAGGGATGGGAGCCCAGAACCGAGAAAGACACCTCAGCACCAGAGTCACACCCCACTCTGGAGGACTGCCCCCCAAAACCAGAGCTGGGTAAGAGTCCAAAACTGCCAGGGTTCTGGGAGCCAAGGATGGCTCCCAAACAAACAAATGGTACTGACCTGAAGCCCTCTGAACTGACAGCCGAACTACGGCCCCATTAGTCTATCGGTTCCAAGGGAGCCGAAGACATCAGAGCTGGATCCAGGTACCAAAGAAGGAGCACAGTAGCAGCTGGAACCACGGTAATAGAAGTGCCAAGCTCCAAACCTAAAAGGGAGGTCAGAGGAGGAATACAAGTATGAGTTCTGGGAGAATAGACCTCAACTCCGAAAGGGAGGGAGGTCTGAGCTGGTGTGGAAAGACCCCTGGCCACCAAAAGCTGATCCACTACTCTCACCATGTCTATCTCAGAAAGACTTCTGGTTGATCGGACCGACATTCCCAAGGGAGACTCCGGCCTATCCACGAATAGACTGGGGAGTTGACCCAAAAAGGGATCTATGAAAGGGAAGTATCTTGTTCTAGGAGGTAAGAAGGCTTTGAGCTTTGGCACCGTATGCTGTGGAGCAGATGGGGAAGTTGGAACTCAGTGAGAGGTCATAGAGACCAGCCCCGATGAAATTGTTAGTGCCGATACTATCAACGTCAGTGCCAACGAGACTGTCGGGGCTGAAGTTGTCAGCATCGGCGCAGAAACCGCCAGTACCGAGAGGGTCATGACTATTGCTGCCAAAGGCTGTTTCACAAGTTTTGGGACATTATTTTTCTGTTCCAAAGAGGCTGAAGGAACCAGAGACTTATGCCTTTTGGAGTCCGCTGCCGATGGTGAGCTCGGCACTGAATGACTTCTCTTTTTTGTTCGAGTTTAGAAGACTCTGGCTTAGAAAGGGCTTCTTCAAAGGAGGATTTGAATAACCCCTTTAAAATCAGCTTATATCGTCACTCTGCCAAGGTTCTAGAACTAAAACCTTGGCAGATCTTACAATTAATTTTTAGATGGGGTACACCCAAGCAATATATACAGGCAAGATGCCCGTCAGAGTTGGGGATCTTTCTTCCACAATATTGGCACTACTTAAAACCCAGATGTGCCTTTTTGCTTCTCCACCATTTTAAAGAAATCACACACACCCTCACACTTAAAAGGACAGAAAGAAGAAAAACCTACCGACAATGCTATGGAGAAATACCAATAAAGGTAATCAGAAAGAAAATACCAGCAAAGGTATCACCAGATTACTGAGAAGTAAATGGAAAGGGGGTGATTACCAATGATGATAATAAAAATACCGTAAGGTAACAAGGGTAGAGATGATTTAGACACGAACACACCACACTAAATAATATAATAGAAAGGGAAAAATGTGCTCTATAAAATAGAGAAAGCATTTAGAAAAATAGGAAAAGCAGAAAAAATTAAAGCACTTAGCTGGAGAGTATTGGCTGATGCATCTTGTTATCAGAGCGGCAAATGAGATCTGAGGTAATGGAGAGAGGGGCATTATGGGTAGAGTCTTAGCTCAAGAGTTTTTTTGCCTGGCATGAGCTGTATAATGGCCGAGCCAGTTCCAAGGAGTCAGAACCGACTCCCATTCATTAAGAATGAATGAAGATTGACAACATAAGGCTAAGGGGGTTTCTGCGCAGAGAGACCCTGTCTTTGTGGAAGACCAAAAAGGGTGGAGATACCATAAGGGCCTGTAGCTCAGGGTGAAGTTAAGACTAGGAGTAACACAGTTTTCCAGGAACAGAACTGAAGATAAGCTCAGGAAGCCATTCAAAGGGTGGAAGAGTCAGCTTTTCCAAACCAAAGTTAAGCTCCCAGGGAGGCAGAACAGGTTTCCTAGGAGGTGTAATGTGTAGGACGCCTTTAAGAAATTGTTTTACCTCAAATCTGCTAGCTAAGGGGAGAGATAGAGGCAAACAGGCAGATATGGCTGAGATATGAGTGTTTACTGAAGAGTAAGCCAAACCAGTGTTGAGCATTCACACAAAAGTCAAAACCAGAGAACTTTCCACTGTTAATGGGTCCTGATTTCATTTCGGACACCAGACTGAAAATCTCTTCCAGTTTGCTAAGTAAGATTTTCTGGTATTTGGTTTCCTGACCCCTGCATTACTGTAAGTACTTCCTCAGAGAATAGGTGACTGAAAGGGATTAGTACTCTATCACCCACAGGGTCAAGTGGGGATGGATGAGGGTCCCTTTGTCTTGCGTGAGGCAGTCCACTCTGTGAGGTAACTTGTGGTGCTTGCCTTTGGCAAAATGCAGGAGGAGAGGGAACCAGTGCTGACTTAACCAGAATGGACTCACAAGCAAGATTTTTGGTTTATCTTGCTGAATTTTGGACAGGACTTTTGGGATGAGGGGAAGGGGAGGGAATGCAAAAAGAAACATCCCCTTCCAAGAGAAAGAAAGGGCATCCACCTTCCATGTTGTCTGTTCACTGGGGAGGCAAAAAGGTCTGTTTGAGGAATACCCCACTGATGGACAATGCCTAGAAACACACCCCTTTGAAGCATCCATTCATGGGATGGTATTTGGGATCTGCTCAGGTAATCTGCCATACAATTTTAAGAGGATGGGATGTACACTGCCTGAAGGGTTACCTGGAATTTTACTGCCAGTTCTCAAGCCCGAAGAGATAGCCTGCATAATAGAGTGGATTTGCCCCTCCCCCATGTTTATTGACATACCAGAGGACTGTCATCTTGTCTGTGAATAGCTTTAGTGGTCCTGGTTGGAATAAGGGATGGAAAGTCTACACGGCCAATAGCAGTGCCCTCATCTCCCTTACATTGATGTGTTCCTTTAATTTAGAGGGAGACCAGATCCTTTGTACTTTAAGGTGGCCGATGGTGGCTCCCCAACCTACCTCTGAGGCATCTGTGCAAATCTCTTGATGAGGAGGAGGGTGTAAGGGTAGCCCTGGGTTGAGTAACACTTGATGTATCCACCACTGAAGTTCCCTCTTCAGACAGGGGATGAGGGGAATGGAAAATTCTAAAGGGTGCTGGTGTTGCCTCCAAACTGATTTTAGATACCATTGTCATTTTCTCATGTGGAGTTTGGCTAAGGGAAGCAAAGGAATGGTGGATGCCATTTGGCCAAAGATCTTTAGGAACTCTCTAGCTGTAATGTGGTAAACCTGTAGAATGTTTTGGAAGTAAGAGATGAGGTCCTGTACCTTTTGTGGGGGGAAGAGAGACCCTCATAAGATATGTTTGTATCCTGTACCCCAGGAAAATATGATCCTGTGAAGAGGTGAGAACTGATTTTTTTTTTTAAGTTTATGGTGAACCCTAGACTTTGTACAAGTCTGATGGTAAAGGCAATATTTTGTTCCAACTCTTCTGTGGAGGTAGCTAGAAGAAAGTCATCCAGATACGGTAAGATGTGTATTCCCTGGAGTATGCATTTGGCAATCATGGCAACAAGGCATTTGGTGAAGACCTTTGGTGCAGTGGAAAGCCCAAAGGGCAAGGCACAAAAGTGAAAATGTCATGATGATACAGAGAAGCTTAAAACCTTCCTGTAGTTGGGATGAATACGAATGTGCAGATATGCATCTTTGATATCCAGGGTAATCATGAAGGCTTGAGGCAAAATGAGTGGGAACAGAGTCTGGAGGGTTAGCATGTGGAAAATGGGTATGCTTAGGAAGGTATTGAGATGGGACAGGTTGAGGATGGGTCTCAAGGGACCTTCTTTCTTGGGCACCAGGAACAACCTGGAATAAAATCCTTTGCTTATTTGTTTTTTTTTAGGGGGGGACACTCTGAATGGTCCCTTGGTTCAATAATTCTAACACAAACTCTGGGAAAAAGGCAAGTTGTTCCTTGGGAGGTTGGTGGATGCCCCTGAAGGAGAGTAGTTGATCCCACACCATGAAGTACACTTTTTGAACACATGAGCGGGCCCAGGCATTTTGGGTTATGCTTTCCCAGGGTGGTAGGGATATGGGAAGGCAATAGGAAAGTGGGATGTGGGTGGGAGAGGGAAAGCAGTCAAAGAGAGGACAGTTTGCCTGGAAAGGGCCTCTTAAGTGGCAGAGTTGCCGGTGAGGCCCTAGACTGTTGTGGTCTCTTGTCACTTTTTTGTTGTTGTGGGTGACGTGAATGTCTAAACACAAATACAGGCTTTGCAGAGTAATTTCTTTGGAACTTGGGTACTGGAGAAACAAAAATATGTTTCAATTCCTGCAGTTCCTTACCCTTTTCCTGCAAAGATTTTAACAGGTTAGCAGCTGCAGGTCCAAACAGGGCAGAATTCTCCAGAGGAGTATCCATAAGTTTGTTTTTATGTCCTCAGGTAAGAGTTGAAGTCTTAGCCAATGAAATCTTCTTATTACTGATCCAGAGGCAGCTGCCCTGGCAGAAGCCTCTGCAGCATCATAGCTGTATTTTATGGAGTGATGTGGTAGATGAGATGAATCATCAAGCAAAGTAGCAGCCAAGGTTTCATTTTCTAAGTCAGGTAAGCCTGCAATTACCTGTGAAAGCTGGGCATAAGTTCTAATGTGAATTTGGTCATATGTGTTTGTTAATTTATGGCCCTAAATGCTAGAGTCGCAGAAGTGTATACTTTTTGCTTAGTCTATCCAGGATCCTGCTAGCCTTATCAGATGGTAAGAGGGTAGTGGAACAATTTTGATGCCTTGTCAGAAGCCACAGAAATTACACAAGGTTCTGCAGAAGGACATCTAAAGAAAAACTTGCAATCCTCTGGGACCTTGTAAAAGCAGTCTGGCTTTTTGGGGGTAGGTAGCTGAGAATATGGTACCTGTGAAGCAGAGGTAAAAGCATCAAGAAAGGCAGGCAAAACAGGAGGGACAGCTGATGAGCTAGGTGATTCCACCTGTAATAGCTTATAGTATCTTTTTAGTACTTCAGATACTTGGGTGCTATCCAATTTAAAGGGGTTTGTCATCTTAGCTGGGGTCTCTCCAAAGGATAAATCTTCCACTGGTGAGTCTGTACCATTTGATTCCTCTTCTGGGGAGGCATAATCCAGGGGGAAGGGATCTGAGAAGAGTAAGCCAGTGATACATCCCCTGAAGATGCCTCTTCCTTAAATGAATCCTCTTCCCTAGTTCTTTTAAGTGAGAGACAAAACTGGGGGGGGGGGGGGGGGGCTGTAAAACCTGAACGATGCCTAAGTGATATAAGGGCATTGACAAGGCCCGTAGTAAACTTCTGCCAAGCTCTAGCAGGTTCTTTTGATGAAGACAAATGCTTGTCTTTTTTGTTTCTTTTTCCCATGCAGGTCTGCTTTATGTAGGGTAGGAGGGTCTGACATTCAATCAGGTCAGACCCTACCTCTACCCTAACAAGGATCTGTGGGATACCCTTAGGGCCTTCTGTAATTACGAGCCATGGTTCCTCTCTGACATCCAAAACATAAGCCTGCTCGGCATCTGCAGACATGCTAATGCATGGATCCAAGGTGCCCTGGACATAAGGCTCAGCCTGCAGATCTGAGCTGTGAACCGGGATTGTCTCTGGGCTGTCCTCTGCCTCAAGAGAGATGTCAGTATCCAGAGGTGCAGCAGAGGGTTCAGGCCTTTGCTTTTTGGCCTTCTGTTTAAAAATTAACTCGGCTTTGGGCCCCAAGGATCCCTCCATAGTGCTTTTTGCTAGCTGCTTTAAGTGCTGATTCTTAAGGTAGATGGCTAAAAAGAATAATCTACTCAATGTTTTTGGGACAAACTCCTGACAAACAGAGCAGTTTTTGTGGTCCTGGTTTTGGCTTAGGCAGAACAGGCACTGAAGGTGGCTATCATTGTTTGGAATTTGTTGTCCACATTGGCACTTGCCTATCTTGGAGGACATGAACCCTAACCAAAGACAGTAGCAAACG
The DNA here is from genome assembly GCF_019279795.1 of Protopterus annectens. Lineage (NCBI taxonomy): Eukaryota > Metazoa > Chordata > Ceratodontiformes > Protopteridae > Protopterus > Protopterus annectens. The sequence continues at coordinate 656,995,141 of NC_056746.1, forward strand.
TCAAAGAATTCCCTAATGGGGCACAATCTCTGTACGTTGGAATCTGGCATTTGGATCTGGGAGTTGAGAAGTTCTGAGGATGGTGTGGGTATACGTCACTTTTATGTCCAGTGTTCGATTGCAGCTCATGCTCAATGTACCATGCCCCCTTCAGTAGTAAAATCTTTTGTATACTGGCCAATGTCGGGTCGGCTACAGTGGGGAACTCCCACATGTTATGAATACAGCAACAGATGAATAGAAGGACATTTAAAGACTTGTAGAATAAATATGATTTGAACTTTTAAGCAAAATGAGGACTGACTAAATAAACACAACACAGTCTACCTGACAAGTTTTAGTGATCAGTGCCATCAAAAGCAAAACAAAAGACCGTCTCACACTAAGCAATGCAATATAAATACAGGAAAACCAAATTAATCAATGCTCCACTGAAAAGTCAGACTTGTCTTAGAAACCATGCATGGTGTTAACTGTTTGTAGAGGGGAATACAGGGATCCATCAATAAGCAGATGTCCTTTTTAATATAGAAAACTTTCCATAGGGAGCAAATTATTTGAATTGATGTTGCTGAATGGGTAAGTGCATTGCCTTTAATTATGATATACATACACTAAATAAAGAGGTACCATGATTGTTGTGTGAGCCTAGCAATTACCAAAGATGCAGTAATCTGACTAACTCAATGTGAAACCCAATTAGTTTGGGAAACCATTTATACTGTATTACATTGCAAATAGCCGCTGGCCTAATCCCAGGCAAGGAAATCTCAGCAACCACAACTGATTTGGCAGCAAAGATATAAGAAAAAAATGTTGCTAATTTTTTATCAGAAATTAAGTCAAGACATTCATTTAGTGCAATACTGAGACTCTGTGAGGTAGAAGGGAAGGTTGATCAGAGATCTGGACTATCCTTCAGGAATTAGGAAAAGTGGCAACCGTACCATGTATGAAATTACTTTTGCTACAACAGACCTCTAAAAAAAAATCTAGCTACAAGTCATTGCTTAACTAAACAGTTAATCATATTTCAAAAAGTTCTGCAAAATCTCCCTCTCTCTCTCCTCATTAATATTTTTGAATACTGGATTTGGTTTCCATTGACTTCCAGTTAACAGCTGATGCCACTGAGAGACAAACATGAAGCCAAGAGATTTTGGAAAATACACCTCATTACTGGCTTATATATCACCCTTTCTCAAACCTTATTCTACATCTGCTATGACCACCTTCTACTGGACAAAATACTGCCTCAAATTCTTGAAAAAGAGAAGATATCCAGAAGAGATGTATCAATAGTTTCAGAAATCAAAATTCAATCATTAATAAAAAGATTGAAAATTGAATTACCCACACATAACTCTTTCAGTCGTACTAAAGCCTTCTGTACGTTTAATGCTACTTCTTCCATAACTAGTATAAAACATTTCAGAAAAAGGACACCCTGCCTGGCTCCATGAGAAATCCCTGCTTCTTTCAACATAGTATCATTAATATAATTGTCAAATACAGAAGTAATGTATTTAGAATATATTAAGACAAAAATATTTGACAGTTTTCTATTCTATAAGACATAAAATAAAATCCCTTTTCTACCAAACCTAATTCTTTTTAAAAAGAAAGTGCAATTCATTCCCCATTGCCTTCCCACTTAAGTTTGTCTAGAAAAAATACAAATGACTACCAATTATCAATGCCATGATGGCTTTTCACAACACCCCTCCCATGTCCCTTTTGAATTAACCCCAGCAGAATTTACCTAAATGAGAAGTGATGGTTTTGTCGATATTTTTGCACCTGCATTTAACAAGGAAATGGGTGTACAATTTGCTGTATCACCATGGTCCCCTTCCCTTTCAGTAATATAATGATTCTTCTTTAGATATAGATGGGGCTATGTTTTTACCCCTTTCTGAAACTAGCTGTACGACATCTGGCCCACAAGGTTTACCAGTTTTAGCATACTTAAATCACCCAATGACCTTCATTAACACTAATGTCAGCATCTAAGGCAAATCTTTCATGAAGAGCCAGAAATCCCTTTTCCATTAATTATGTGAATGATTTTAAACTCTACAGATGGTTGGACTGAATTATGTAGTTGTTGAAAAAGCTGTACAAAGGAAGCCCATATATAATTTGGGATTGTTGTGATTACACTAAAAGATTTTAAAATTCAAGAACTATCTGTACCTCCCTTCTCTCTTTAAACCTCCTGGCTATATACTTAGCTTGACAGCCAAACATACTCACCAAAATACTTTTAAATTTCAAAGACCACTAGAATAAGTTATTGAAGTAGGGGTCTTAATCTTGATTCTTCACCTATAAACTCTCAAGCTAATGTTAAATTTCCTTGCATGAAAGACTTTTGAAGGCCTTCCAATTCACCCAACAATCAAGTTACTCCACACAAATCTGTTTTCTCCATTGACCTCTCACTGTCACTTTAACACCATCCCTCCACATTACTCTTATGTCATACACATCCACAAGATTATTTTCTATAGCCATACTGACTAATTCTTGCAGATGCTCTTGCTCTGAATTCTCCTAGCATTAATAATGCACCCAACTCCGAACAACCCACCTCTGAGTGATCTGATATATGCTTGTCTTTTATTTCTGCCAGCACTAATACTTCTAAAAGATTTTACTTTCCTATAAAACGATGTAATCTACTTGCATGCACCCCTGTGGTCCTCACTAATGTATACCTTCTACTGCTTACTGTCTCTGTGCCCCTTACAAAATAAGTAATCTAAATCCCCTTTCAACATGGCTTATTTCCAGCTGTTCAACTTCAGCACGTGCAATTCTTTTTCTCAGGTAATTTGTCCAATGTGAACTGAAATCCACCCATTCCCAATTAGTTCAAATTCTACCCACTCTTGTACAGTCATCCCTATTACAGGTATACTAATTTACAGCTCTTACAATGTGCCAGTATATTTTCCTGTTCAAATTACCTATCTTCCTCAGTCTGCTCCACTGAATGAATTCAGGGACTGCTCCTTCTTACCTTTCCCTGGTTTATGGCCTATGAATACTAGAGTCAAGTCCTTTGACTTCAAAAGTGACAAATTCTTTAAACTTAGTTTTGTTTCATACAATAAAGCTACCTAATTAGATCACCTCTTTGGTTTTTGGATGATTGTATTTCTCTTTACTAGATGAGAACACCTTCCTCCATATTTCATGAATGGAACCTTAAAACGCCTATCTATTGTTCTATACACCCCCCCCCCCCCGAAGAGTCAAGGTTTGCCTTCAGGCTGGGTCCTACTCTTGAATTGGCATTCTACATTACAATGCTTAGAAAAGACATGTACAAAGGAATAAAATATTTCAGCAATGATGCTGACAGGGAGCACAACACAAATATGTATTACATTTGTTTAATGACAGAAGGTGACAATAAGCCTACCTTGTCTGTCCTTTTATGTGCCTTATCATTTTTCTTCCGCTTCATCCTTGCCTTCCTCCTTAGCCTTTTACCACCTGACCCACAAACTCATGAATGCTTCGATGGATTCTCACTTCAGCAACCATTCAGGTAGTTCGTGCCATGGGAACATAACTTTTCACTGTGAAAAATTAATTTCAAAGATTCAGGAGGTAGTTTGTCTCAACAGTCTCTTGCTTGTACCCGCTCTCCTCTCCACTCTGTCCTTCCTGTTCAGAATTATCTCTGCAGATCTCTTGTGACAATGTTTTATACAGCAATATCCTTGTCTCATATCTCTACTGATCTCAAGTCACAAGATCTCTAGTTCCTATAGCTTCTAGTCATAGTCCCTTCTTTTCCATCCTTTGGATCATTCTGATAGTGTTCCACAGGATTAATTTTAGCAGCCTGATGCCCTTTTCTTTATATGGCCTCCAGAATATCAAGCAATGTGTGGACTGATCTACACCTTGCGTAGTGGAATCAACATGCCTTTGCTTATGCAATATAACCCCCCCTGTAAATACATCTTAGCTTTCTGTTTTCTGCTGCTAAGGCCCTCTCGCTCTACTCCCAGTGATCAGTCCAGGTGGTCAATCGTTTTTCTGCTCAAATGCCATCAGTTTCAGTCCCCCAGCTGGTACTTTACATTGGGCTTGTTGTGGTCTAAGCAAGGTCCTTTGCATTAATTTGCACTGAAACTTAACTAATACCTTTCTCTCCACATATTCAGCCTTTTCAAATCCTTTGCTGGAGTCTTCTCCCCATCCTCTACTGCTCCAGCTATGCTTGTGCCATCTACAAAGATACTAAACCTGTTCTCAATTTCATCAGATACATCTGAAATGAACATACAAAAAAGCACTGGACCATGGCCAGACTCCTGCATTACTTCACTAGCCACTTTCCAAATGCCTGGCATTCTCTATTTCACCATGATCTTCTGTGCCCTATAATTTAACCATGTAACTACCCTATTCCTTAGGCTTGGTACTACCCACAAGTCCTCCTCCTTCTGTTATCAGCCCTCTATGTGGGAACAAGTTATAGGCTTTGCTCAAAACCAAATAAACTATGACCCTACCGATGTCACCTATAACCCAGTTATAAAGCTGGATTATATTATACTGGCAGCTCATTCCTGCCATTAACCCACGTTAGCTGCTATTCTTAATTCCAATCTGCTCTAGAAATGCTACCAATCTTCCCTCATAATTTTCTCCGTGACTTTTTTTCTCCTACTGTTGTTAAGCTAACGGGCCTGAAGTTCCTTGGATTTTTTTTGTTAGTTTCCACCAATACAACGGCACCAAAAATGCTGTCTACCAGTCCTCTGGCACTTTTGCATTAGACTGTGATCTTCTGAAGATCTCTGTCAGTAGTATGCCAAACCACTTACCACATTACTAAGGACTTTGGGAGGTAAACCATCTGGTCTTTGTTTTAACAGTTTTATTAAATTATCATATTTTAATTTGTGAAATTGGTCTACATATATTAATAGAAAGAAAACAAACCATACTAAGTTTCCATTACTATTGTTATCCAGTATACATATATGCTTTCTAACAATTTCCATTCATTCCATTACATAAACTGATCAATTCCTACCTTTCCTTAAACCTCACTCTTCCTCCTCTTGAACAAATTCAGTTTATCTATGAAATTTGTTTCTTCCCTTTTCCAAAGATCCCACCTCCAGTTCTTTCATCTCCTCTACATTACTAAAGCAGTCCTTATTAGCACTAAGTATAATGAGAAATGTAAAAACAAACTCCTGTTGCGGAATACCTGCATAAATAAATCATGTAACAAGAGAAAAAATTGCTTAATACTTACAGGAGGCCTTAGTCTACCTTAACAACATAGTTAAGCAAACTAGCACACCTTTTAACTTCTTAGAGCAAGAAATCTGGACAAAGCCTAAAGTAATGTGGGTACAAAGTCCCAAAAACAGGGACATATTTTAAATATTGCTCTTACAAACTTAGAAGGTTGGTAGAAGAACAGGACTTGTGTTAGTATGCATTTTTTAAAGGATATGAGGCCTGAAACACAAATGTATGTCATTGTTTAGTGACTTCAATCCTCAGGGATTTGCCAGAAAAAGAGAAACGGTATTAGAAATAGACCAAAAATATGAGACAAAAATCTGGAGAGTTGAAAGGTATGCAAACCAATAAAGATCTTAAGGAAACCATTAGGAAGCTCAAAGATGAGTATGAATTTTATCAAAATAAACACTAAAACCAAAAATAGCTATAACTCTTCCTTTAACTATGTCAGAAAGTTAACAGCTAATACCTAACAATGTTCGGGGCTAGTCCACAGTAATACTACACACTCTGATCCAAAGAAAATGGCTAATATCCTAGTTGACAAATTTAGTGCAAATTTTAATAAAATAACAACTGGACCATGTACTATGAACAGATGCTTTATTTAAAACACTTAGCACCTCGGCCAAAAGCCTTCCAAGACTAAAGAACACATAACACACAGCCATTTAAATACTAAATTTGCCCCAATTAAACAATTATCCAATTAAATAACATATTTCCAATTGCATTCATTAAGACCAAATGGTTCCATGGTATTATATTTTAAAATAAATAAAGTTTCCTTTTGTAATAATTTAGTCTTAATATCAATGCATTCACCTACAAATAAATTAACTTTTTCCAGCAAACATCCCCTTAAACAATCTGGCTTAGCATCATGAAAATCTACAAAATGTGCCCCCAATGGACTATCTAATCACTACAAATAGGAATACACACTACTTGCCTTTTGAAGCAAGTGGTGTAAGCAAACAATGCAATAGGAACAATAAGAATAGGAAAGAACTGCATTTTGTTACAACATATAATGTACTGACTGAACAGATAGTTAAAGAAGTAAAACAATATTGGCCTATGTTACTTAGGGATAAAAACTTAGTGAATATACTTCAGGATTATGAAAATATTTTCTTCAAGAGAGGCAAAAATGTGGCTGATATGGTGGTACATAATAATTTTTACCACCAGAGACCACTTTAGATAGAAATGTTTCCCTAAGAACCTAGAACAGGTCAGTTAAGGTTAATCATTTGTGAAATGAGGGGAGTGGAGCTAGCAACTAAACCTTTCATTTAAGGGGTAAAATAAAACATTTCAGAGCTTTACTGGAAAGGCTCACCCAGACTCTGCTACAGTTTGTTGTAATGAAAAAGTTAGTTTGCCTTTTATTTGCTGTAATTTGTATTACTTTATTGCCTTTTTCTATTTTGTATATAGTGATTTTTTTACACTGTGTTTTACTTGTATTCTGCTTTTAACTGCATATTAAAACTTGAAAAGAAACCACAGCTCTGTCTCTTCTGAGTCAGACAGAAACACCACTGTCTTTCTAGCTGTCTACCCCTTATGTTAATTTGACCATATATCTCATTTCCTCTCTGCTTTTACTGGCTGGTGTGAGTAAGCACAAAATTATCATTTTGTGAAATCACTCCCCTTCAACTTTATAAATGTATTGGCCATCCTACTATACTCCATATTACCAGAATACAAAAGTCACCACCCCCTTTCAATCTATCTTGCTGTTTTAAAAATTGTGACTCTCTACTAAAACTTAACTTTTTAGACAGGTAAAATAAGAAGTTATGTTCTCACCATAATGTTCCATCTGAGTAGGAAACTTCATTTGTCTGCAACCTTTGGGTATCGGATCCGATCTCGGATCCGAGCCGGCAACTTGTTTCACAGCTATCAGATCCGAGCTCCTAGCTCCTCCCCTTACCCATAATCCCCTGCCAACCCTGACTGACCTCAGATCAAGTTTGCCCTCATACAAGCAGCTAAAAACGTTAAATACGTCCCGAAGGGGACTAGAAGTAGGACATCCAGGAACTAAAATTTTTGAAGGTCAGGGGAAAGGAGGGGGTTACGGATGCAGACAAATGAAGTTTCCTACTCAGATGGAACGTTATGGTGAGTACATAACTTCTTAATCTGAAGTAGGTACTTCATTTGTTAGCAACCTTTGGGACAGAGTCCCCAGCTACCTGGATCTTGGGCGGCCATCATGGAAGGATATTCTGGAGCACTGCAGAGCCAAAAGATGCTCTCCCTCTGGAGATAACGTCCAGCTTATAATGGTTGATAAAGGTATGAGATGAGGCCCAAGTGGCTGCGGAGCAAATATCATCTAAAGACACTCCAGACCTAAAGGCAGTGGAGGTAGATATAGAGCGAGTAGAGTGTGCACGAACTCCCTGAGGTGCGGGCCTCCCAGAACTTTCATAGGCCGATAGAATACACTGTGAGATCCATTGTGATAAAGTGACCTTAGAGACAGGTTTACCTAAGTTAAATTTGGCAAAGGAGATGAAAAACTGGTCGGATTGTCTATGACCAGCAGTCCTGTGAATGTAAAAGCGCAGTTGTCTATGCACATCTAACGAATGCAGTTTGTATTCTCCTTTGATCTGATACTTAGGAAAGAAGACTGGCAGGTTAATGGATTGGTTGATATTGGCCTCTGAAGCCACCTTGGGAAGAAACGAGGGGTTGGTCCTGAGGTACACACTATCCTGGTGAAAGGCCAAGTACGGGGGTTTTACACAAAGGGCCTGAAGCTAAGAAACTCTTTTCGCTGAAGTAATAGCGACAAGGAACGCCGTTTTCCAAGATAGGTACTTAAGATCAACCGAAGCAGCAGGTTCAAAAGGGGGAGCTGTTAATGCCTGTAGGACCAGTGATAAATCCCAAGGGGGTATAACTTCCTTGACAGGAGGTCTGAGCAGGAAGGTACCCTTGAGAAAGGTTTTACACAATTTAGCCATAATCAAGGGACCTGACTCATGTCTCACATGGTAACAAGAGATAGCTGCCAGTTGAACCTTGACCATAGAGCAGCTAGCCCCCTGATGAAACAGACCTGTAAGGAAATCCAACACAGTCGGTAATGGCGCTGTGAAGGGATCTAAGTTATGATTCTCCACCCAGATGGAGAAACGCTTCCACTTACTGCGATAGACCTTTCTAGTGGAAGGTTTGTGTGCTGCTACTAGGATGGCTTTAACTGGAGAAGAGATTCCGGGAGTCCTGACTAGGAGTGGAACTGGAGCAGCCAAGCTGTCAACTTGAGGTTGTCCAGATTCGGGATCGGGAGATTTAGGGGATGAAATATTAGATCCGGTAGGGGATCCAGAATCCAAGGAGGATTTACCAGGTGAGACCACAGGTAAGGGAACCACGTTTGACGAGGCCAGAATGGGGCAATGAGGATCATTCTGCTCCCCAACCGACTGGCTTTCTGTATGAGTTTAAGCATCAGAGGTAGAGGTGGGTAAGCATAAAGTAGACTGGGAGGCCAAGCATGCACCAGAGCATCTCTCGGGGATTCCCCGAAGGGGGGAATTAGAGCGAAGTAACTGTTGCATTTCATATTTGAGGGAGAAGCAAAGAGATCGCAACAGGGTTGCCCCCATTTGGCAAAAATCCGCTTCGCTACCTGGGGATTGAGAGACCACTCATAAGGGGAAAGGATGGTGCAGCTGAGCCTGTCCGCCAGTATGTTGGTCCATCCCGGAATGTGCGTCACAATAAGAAAGCGGTTGGTGGAGATCGCCCATTCCCACACTCTCATGGCCTCTCGACAGAGAGGATAGGACCTGGTTCCCCCCTGTTTATTGATGTACCAGACAACTGACATGTTGTCTGTCTGGATCACAATAGTTCCTACAGGAAGAAGTGCTTGCAACGCCAATAGCACCGCCCTCATCTCCAGGACACTGATATGCAAAGAGGTCTCTGTGTCGTTCCACGTGCCTTGGACCGTCCTGCCTGAACAATGCCCCCCCACACCTGAGGCGAGAGGTGTCCGTAGTCACCGTGGCGAGGGGAGGAGGTGTGGAGAAGGGGCGTCCCATATGGAGGTCCGGAGATTGGAGCCACCATAAGAGAGCCCTCCTGCAAGGCCTGCTGAGTGGAACAGGATGGCTTAGGGGATAATGTAGAAAGGACCACTGGACTTGAAGGGTCCATTGCAGGACCCTCATATTTAGACGAGCCAATGGCAAAAGAGTGATTGCCGCCGCCATGGAGCCTAGAGCCCTCAGGACCAACTCCGCCGATGGGGCTTCTAATTGGAGGATGGCCCGCACATGAAGCCTCAGGTTTTGTAGTCGTTCCACAGTCAAGAATGCTAGAAGGTTTCTTGTATCCAAATTGGCCCCTATTAACTCTATCACCTGAGTCGGAGCAAGAGAAGATTTGTCCCTGTTGATGGTGATGCCCAGCTGGGGAGCAAGCCGGAGGAAGTAGTCCCTGGCTGAGAAAAGTAGATGCCTTGTCGGGGCGGTCAGGAGCCAGTCGTCCAGGTATGGAAAAACCTGCATTCCCTGGAGTCTCAGGTGGGCCGCTATCACTGCTAATACTTTGGGAAACACCCTGGGGGTTGTGGTGAGGCCAAAGGGAAGGACCCTGAACTGGTAGTGACTGGCTCCCAGCCAGAAGCGGAGGAACCTCCTGGATCGTCTGTCCATCAGAATGTGGTAGTACGCATCCTTGAGGTCTATTGAGCACATCCAGTCGTTCTCCCGCAATAGAGGAAGGATGGATTGAAGAGTGACCATCCAGAATTTTTGTTTGGTTACTGACAGGTTGAAAAGGGAGAGGTTGAGAATTGGTCTTAAGTCCCCCGTCTTTTTTGGCACCAGAAAGAACCTGGAGTAAAAACCTAATCCGCGCTGGTCTGGGGGGACGGGTTGGATGGCTCTTTTTTCTAGGAGCTGCTGAATCTCTGCAGCTGCTACCTCCCTCTGATCGGGTGGTACATCGGGGAGGTTTCTGAGTTTGGGAACATGTTACAGGGGAATTTGGTAACCTCTGGATATGATACGAAGCACCCAGCAATCTGATGTGATGGACTCCCAAGCTGACAGGTGCCTCGAGAAATGCCCCCCGACTGCCTCCAGAGTGGAGCAGTCAGGCAACCCCTCAGGGTTGCTGCATGGGCCGATCAGAGAAGGTTTCTCTGGACCCAAAATTCTTCGGGCCCCCTCTGCCTCTAGGGCGGCGTCCTCCCTATCCTCCTCTGCCACGGAAGGACTGGTTGTCCGGAGCAGGCTGGGAATGTTGTGATTTCTGGAACCACATCTTCTTCTGTCCCTTTTGGTTCTTGGAGAAGGACCTCTGGGGAGCAGAGAAGCGGACTCCAACAGCAGACAACGTCTTCCCGTTCTTTTCACTCTGGACTAAAGTCACACAAACTGTCTTGTCAAATAAGGCAGAACAATCAAAAGGAGCATTCGCAATTGACACCTTGAAGGGTTCCGCGAAGTCACAATGTCGGAGCCAGGCCTGGCGTCTCATGACTAGGCCTACTCCGCTGGCTCTAGCGGCTCCCTCTGTGGCATGGGACAAAAGCCGCATAGAGGTATTCGATATAGATCTTAGAGTGGCCATGCGAGTGGAGTACAACTGTTTGCCCCCCGCCGACATGGACTCTGGGGGGGAAGCAGCGTACTCTTTGATAAGGTCTCACTGCATCCTAATAATGTGTGCCATGTAGTTCAGGGACCTTACTGAGAAGGTCACTGAACTAAAGACCTGCTTCCCTAGGCGATCCATCGAGTGGGACTCTTTGCTCGGTGGATGGACCGAGGGGCTCTCCTGAGCTAATTCCCTCTTGGTGGCTGCCGCCACCAACATGGCATCTACAGGGGGACCCTTGCTCCAGTGGGACCTCTCTGAAGGGGGGCTCAGAATCCTATCAGGGCGTTTGGGAACTGGCTCCACAGTGTCTGGCTTCTTCCACGCCCTGGTGGTAATAAGGTCCACCAGGGAGTCGGGCGGAGGGGACACCCAAGAGGTAGATGGGCCTGCTTCGAATGCCTCCAGGAACACGGACTCGTCGGAGGAAGCATTGGGGGCAGACCACCCCCCCAATCCTGAGCATTTCCATGATGTCTCCGAAGGAGACATCCTCGAGGGGTGACCTTGGGGAGCCTTCCCCTTCATCCAAGTCCGTGTCTTCTGTTAAGGACTCAGGGGAGTCCACGTGCCTCATCTTACACTTCCGCTTATGAGGAACATCCTCAAGGGGGCTGTCCGAGGAAGTCTCACCAGCAACATCTTGTTCCAGAGGAATGACCTGAGACATCGAAGCAGGCTGTCCCTATGGCCGCGTGATGGAAGCCAGACCCAGCCGAGAGGGAGTGCAGGATGGGGCCGAGGCAAGGGCCGGGGGTCCGGATGCACTCAACAGAGCCCTCTCCACCGCATTGAAGGCCGAGGGAGAGTCGCTCTCTCTCGGATCCGAGAGCCGACTCCCACTCGGATTCGATGGGGAGATCAGAACCGGAGCCGAGACCATTGGATCCGAAGGACCCGTGTGCTCCGACCTGGACGGAGCCGAAGGCACATTGCATCCCTCGGATCCGAAGCTCAGCCCACGGCTCCGAGAGCTCGGATCCGACAAGGACGGACCCGACAAACTCGAGGGAAAGGTCGGAGCCGGAGTACTAAGTACTGTCGGCACCGACCCACCCCCGGCTCCAACGCTGCCCGGCTCTGGGCGCTCCGAATCTGGGAAGCGGGTCGGAGAAGGAGTTATCGGGGCAAAAAAAGGCGTTGAGAGGAGCACTCCCATCTGCAGCTGGGCCTGGATGAACCTTCGCATCATCCGGTCCAAGTCTGCATCCAACAGGCTATAAGTGGATCTCGACGAAGCCACCGAGGCAGGCCGGGAGTGCCGCCTCGATGACCTCGACGGAGATCGGGTCTCCTCCTCCTCGGTTCCCAGTGAGAAGCATGGAGAACGGAGCAGAGGAGGAGGAGGAGACTTGGAAGCCATGGAGGGAGAAGCCCGCTTAGCCGGGGGGGGCCCGAAGCGAAGGTCTCGGCCCGCTGCTTGTGGTGCTTCTCCCTCTTTTTCTCCCTCCTGGCCTCCCTCTTCTCTGGTGCTGTAGCGGGAGTTTGAGTCCCGGCCGGGGGGAGAGAGGCAGGAGTGGCCGTCACCAAGGACTGGGGTGAGGCCACGGGAGCACCGGAGGCTGAAGCCGAATCCAGGGGCAAAAGTCCTGCCAGGATCAGCTTCGACCTCTGCTCTTTCAGTGACCTGGGGTTGAACGCAGCGCAGATAGCACACCCTGAGGAGAGATGTTCAACCCCAAGGCACCGAACACACCGAGTGTGGCCATCTGCCGGTGAAAGCTTATGGCCACACTCGGTGCATTTAGAGAAGATTGGTTTTGGGGCCTCTGACATTACACTACAAAAAAGCAAACTCACTCACACATGGCCCCAAACACACACCGACCCACACAAACACTACGCACCAGCGAGGGGAGGGGAGGAATTTACACTAAAAAAAATACAAGATTCTAGGACTAAAATAAGGGGAAACCTAACACACTCAACCTTTTAATAAAAAAATACAACAATAAGTATAATAAGTTGAAAACTTATCTGAACAGACTAGGAGCTCTGAATCTAGCTGCTTCCACTAAGCGCGGCAAACTAGATCTGAGGTCAGTCAGGGTTGGCAGGGGATTATGGGTAAGGGAAGGAGCTAGGAGCTTGGATCTGATAGCTGTGAAACAAGTTGCCGGCTCGGATCCGATACCCAAAGGTTGCTGAGAAATGAAGTACCTACTTCAGATCTTAAGTTACCTACTTTCACATCTAACTCCTCTAGTGCACACTGCAGTGTTTAGGATAAACCATTTTTTTCATCTTACCTTTAAGCATCTATTACAAGACCACCAGTTATTGCAGAGCCCACATTCTTCCTCTCAGTAGTCAACTTGGGATTAGTGCTTCTGTTTTCTCCTGGTGGGAGAAGGAGTGCAGTTACATTATTTCCTGGAGACTGCTGATCACCAGAAAGCTTAATAACTGCTTTATAGGTAACAGCTTGGAATCTGTGCTTTTATTCTGATCCTAGTGAGAGTAGAAGCAGAGTGCATTGACTCCTGACTCTTTCTGGTTGGAGAGTGAGTGTCTGTGCTTAATGTACCTGATTGTTCTAGTTACAATTCGAGGCATCTATCAGAAAAAGGCTACAAAAGCCTGCAAAACCTTGCATCATTTGGGACAAGACTATGGATCACCAAACAGGCCGTGGCCTGCTTCTCTTCTTGGGATTGGTGCTAACATTTTGCTTCTGGTGAGAGAAGAAAGCAAAGGAGTATTGTATCCTAACACAGTGAAGCTGTGCTGAGACCAGCATTAGTAGTAGCCATTCATCCAACTCTCTTTTCATCATTCTTGACAAGCTAGTTCTTTATTTTTCAGTAAGTACTGCTTGATTTCTTTCTAACTTCAGAATATCTGCCTAAATACTTCATCCTTAAATTTTCAGGGTCTACATATTAGTTTCCCCTCAAGTGCTTGGCAGTGCTCTGTACAGACTCAGACACCTTGAGTGACATTTTTCCTGTAAAAGGAATATATAAGGAAACAGCTTCAATACTTAGTAATAATGACCATCCCTCCTGGCATGTCCAAAGGTCAGTTCCCTGTGCTTTCTCCTATTAACCTAGTGAACTTGGGCATTCTGAGGCAGTGTAGCAACTGCCTCATGTACACAGACAACCCTCTCCTCTTACCTCTCAACACTCAGACTTCTGAGAGATGCACTTACTTATCCAAACTGGAAGCCATGCACTCTCAAGCCAAGACCAGAATAGCTGGTCAAGAGGAGAAGGACAACACATGCAACACACAGCCCTCCAGAACACCCACCATCACAGCTCTTACATAAAAACACAAACCACACACCCACCTTTGAGGAGGCTCTCAATTGAAATCTACCCAAACAGCAGAGACCTCCAAGGCGGAAATGCACTCAACCACCACACCACAGCCCAGACCACAAGACATATGGCTCACCTACACAGTGTCCCCTCAACCTAAGGCAAAACAGCTTGCCCAATACACTAATCATAGGTGACTCGATAGTGAGGCACACTGATGTCCCACTTACTAGGTTGAATAAGGAGAAGGTAACAGTCAGCTGTCTATCAGGTGGCAGAATCTGAAACATAACAAACACACGCACTCAGGTCACTCGCAAGTACAAGTATGACTCTGTCACAGTCCATGTGGATGTGAATGACTTGAAATGCACTTCCCTGGACTATATGAAAACAGACATGGGGGAGCTCTCAGATTATGTGGCCCAGGCAAGTATGACCCTAGCCCTAAGCAGCATCCTACTGTCACCCAGAATGATACCGCAGTAGAAGCAGAAAATGACTGACTTCAACAACTGGCTAAGTTTCTGGTGTCATTCTAAGGGGATCCAGTATCTGTCTGCTTGGAATGACATAAATGATAGACCTCGATGCTTTGCCATAGATGGCCTGCATCTGTCACCCCTGGGTTTCCGGATACTGGCTAAGGCTCTTGCCACCCCTATAGTGCCTTTTTTAGGCAATGCTCCAAAGACCAAATTACCACTGTAAAAGCTATAAATAAATGCAATCTGAGGGTCATGCTGCTCAATGCTAGAAGTCTAAATCTCAAGATGCACTTGCTCAAAGCACTCCTCAAAATGGAGCACATTGACATTTGTGCTGTAACGGAGATCTGCTTTAAAGCAGCAGAAATCACCCCTGCGCTACCAGACTAGAACTCATTCCACACATTTCAGCCCCTGAACATGGACTGAAGCTCAAACGACTGTGGTGTCTCCATATTCATAAAGGATATTCACACCTCCAGACTAGTAGCCCAGCATAACGCATTTGAGATACTTCAGGTACAACTAACATTGGGTAAGACGGCGATTCAGGTCGTAACCTGCTATAGGTCCCCAACCATGTCCCAAGACTCTCACGCCACGTTCCTAAGCACCCTGGAAACTATTAGGGTCCAACCCAACACTCTCATACTAGGTGTCTTCAACTACCCCTCCATCAACTGGGAAAACTACTCATGCACCAATACACTGGCCCAATGCTTCCTAGAATTCATCAATTCCAATACCCTGCACCAGCTCATTCTTACCCCCACTAGAGGAAGCAACATCCTTGACTTGGTTATTACTAACATGGGCAACTGTTGCTCTACAACGATCCAACCACAAACTAATCACCATGGAAATCCACATCTCAACCACACCTCCCGCAAAGGTAACCACCAGGAAAAACTTTCCAAAGCTGACTTTGGGCTCCTAAAACCAGAGGTAGCTAACTTCACAGCACCCATGTCAATGGAATATAGATGCAAGACTGCTGAATCATACACCAATGCACTGTACGGACACGTACATAAATGCATGGAACTAGCCATAACCAACAGAACCAAGATGCTCTCCTCCAAAAAAAGGAAGCTAATTTGGTGGTCCCCTACCATTAATAAACTCTACAACAGAAGGAAGAAACTGTTGCAGAAAAAGGTGACGTCCCAAGACTGGAAACACTCCCTTATTAGCCTTAATAAAAAGTTGAGATCCCTCATCAAAACCTCTAAAGCCAGCTATGAAGGCAGAATTGCGGCAGACACTAAAAATAACAACAAAGCATTCTATAGTTATATCAAGAATCTCCACGGCTATACCCAGGTTTGCCCTGAGTTACTGCACAATGGTACCTTCTATACTGAGCCAACAGATATTGATAACATACTGGCTGACAGATTCAGTGCCAACCTTACCCCCCTCCCCAAAGGACCAATCACAATACCAGAGGAATGCCAGGCACCCAGCATTACTGCAGCACAGGTTAAAGGTGCATTGTCCAAGGCCAAGAATACATTTTCCATGGGACCCGACAATATCCCTGGATGTGTTCTACATGAACTACAAAGTGAACTGGCACCACATCTGTGTGCCCCATTCAATCACAGCCTCACCTCAGGCTTTGTCCCTCCCGAATGGCACACTGCTACAGTCATCCCTCTCCATAAAGGGGGAGTGACTACAGACCCTGGGAATTATCGCCCCATTAGCCTGACGAGTCTGATATGTAAGGCTATGGACCGCATCATCATGGACCTAATTAACAAGGATATAGGGAATCTCCAAACTCTAGATCCCACGCAATGTAGTTTTGTGAAAGGTAGATCATGTCTGCTCAACCTGGTTGACTTCTTTGAGTCAGCCACCAGAGCTGTGGATAAGGGCAAGGGAGTTCATACAGCCTACCTCGATCTGGCCAAGGCCTTTAATACCATTTCCCACTCAGAAATTATTGATAAACTCACCAAACTAGGCATCAGCCCCTATATCACTAGGTAGGTTGCAAACTTGCTCACAGATAGAATCCACAGTGTGAAAGTAGCGGACTCCAAGTCAAACTGCTGACCAGTCACAAGTGGAGTCCCACAGGGATCGGTCCTGGGTCCTCTCCTGCTTGGCATCTACTTCTCAAAAGTGCAGGTCAGCATGGAGGGACTCTAGCTGACCAAGCTCGCAGACAACTGCAAGCTGGGAGCCATTATTAACTCTCCAAGTGATGTAGACATCCTACAGAAAGGCCTCACTGAGACCAATGACTGGTGTCAAAAGCATGGCCTTAAGCTTAATGCCAAAAAATGCATCGTCATCTCCTTTGGGAAAAACACAGTTCCCACTAATCACCTCATCGATGGGAGCCCACTGAACACTGAAGGTGTTGTAAAAGATCTGGGGACATAGGTTGACAGCAACCTCTCCTTCGACCACCACACACTATCACTGTGGTCAGAAAGTCCCTCTATGTGGCACATCTCATTACCAAGGGTTTTGCATCCAGGAAGAAAGAGGTCATCATCTCCTCTTTCCTCATTAGGCCAACCATCGAGTATAATGCCCCATTTGGTATGTACCTCACTAGACACATGCAACAGCTGGAAAGGCCACAAAAGTACCTCACGAAGAGGATCCTAGGCCTTAAATACATGTCCTACATGGACAGACTCAAAAAACTCCAGCTATTCTCTGTCTCATATCATCTATTAAGTGGCGATCTCTGCTCGACTTACAAAGCCATGTCTGACCCAGCTCTGTTAGAAATGCTATATCTAAAGAAATCCCAATCCCTCTGCACCACACGCCCCAGAGACCTCAACCTCATTACCACAATCGACAGAACATGCTGGAGGGACAGGTTCATAACCCAGAGACTGCCCATGCTCTGGAATAGACTTCCCATACATGTCAAGCAGAGTACCTCACTGGCCCCCTTCAAGAGAAATCTTGATGAGAGGATGGGAAATAGAAAGCTCACCCCGGAGATCACTCCAGTGGCACTACTTGATAGAGGCACTGGGAACTAACGTCGGGCGGCACAATGGCTCACTTCCATGGGCTAGGCTTGTAAAGGCTCCAGGCCCATTAGGCTAGTACATACCTATGAACCTATAAACATGGCCACTTTTGTTTGTAATAAATGTTCTATTTGTAAATATATAGTAAGATGTTTCCCTAAAATTAATGGTATTAAGTTTTACTTGAATGGAAGTTATACACATAATACTGAAAAGGTAATATATGCACTAAAATGCACTTGTGGTTTATTTTATATTGGGGAGACAGATCGATCTTTTAAAATACATCTCCAAGAACATATTAGAGACATTAAAAATAAAAAAAAATAGATAGTAATCTCTCTTCTGGAACATCTTTAAAAGTTTATGACATTCTTCCAAAAAGTGAGTGGTCACGGAAACCATTCTTGTGGCACAAACCAATTGCCCTTTCACAACTGACCTTTTCTGGTGATAGGGGTCGGAACTTCAAAAATATAAAAAAGTTTTAGAATAGGTGTGCGTGTAAAAAGAGGGAGGGAGGTGTCCCTCAACTGTCCAGATTTTCCCAGAATGTCCAGATGTTTGCCTCATATTTTTAGTTTGTCCCTCATAAAATCTGTGTTTTTTTGAGTTTATTGTGGCAAATCATGGAGGAAAGAATTCACTAATTAATGACAGGCATTTGAGTTTCAGACTTCATGTCCTTCAGACAATTCACAATATCTTTTATTCTAGCAAATGTATAAGTTTGTGAGAGTAATATTTAAACTTTGTCCCTATGTCTGGGGCTTTTTCCCACATATATATTTGGGTTTGCACAGACTTTTTGTGCTAAGAGGTTGAGAAGTATGGCAGGCGCACACGCGTGTGTGTGTGTGTGTGTGTGTGTGTGTGTGTGTGTGTGTGTGTGTGTGTGTGTGTGTGTGTGTGTGTAAGAGGGAGGTAGGTAGGAGGTGTGTGTATGTGTGTGAGTGAGGGAGGGAGGGATGTGTATGTGTTTAAGAGGGGGGTGTGGTTAGGTAGTAGGTGCATACTTCTCAATTGTCCCTGATTTTGACTGAAATTTTAGCTCTGACCCTCTTAATCCCACCTAAAAGGGGTGACTTTTGGAGAAAAGTTGATGAATTACAATTAATAAATAATGATGATAATTAGAGTTACAGGCTTCTTTTAATTACAAAAAAAAAGAAGTTATGTACTCACCACAACGTTCCATCTGAGTAGTTCTACTTCATTTGTCTTCAACCTGTGGGACACCGGATCCAAGCCAGCAACTTTAGTAGCATCTGCTTCGAGCTTCGAGCTCCTCCCTTACCCATACTACCTTCCAACCCCCAGATTGAGTTTGCTGAATCATATACTGACAACTTGACCTGAAAAAGTACTTATGACCTATAACTGCAGCCCGTAGGCTCTTCATAAGCCAAAGTCCGGGGGAAGGAGGGAGGGACGGTTGAAGACAAATGAAGTAAAACTACTCAGATAGAATGTTATGGTGAGTACATAACTTCTTTATCTGAAGTAGTTTACTTCATTTGGTATTCAACCTGTATGATAGAGTCCCCAGCTACTAAACTCCTGGGTGGCTCTCATGAAAGGTTATTCCGGAGCACCGCGGAATCAAAGGATGCTCTCCTTCTGGAAATCAAATCCAATTTGTAATGAGAAATAAATATATGAGATGAGGACCAAGTAGCTGCAGAACAAATATCATCCAAAGAAACTAGACCAAAAGGCTACAGACGTAGCCATGGATCTAATGGAATGTGCTCTCACCTGACCCGAAGGAGACATGCCTCTATCCTTATAGACCTGAAGGATGCATGAAGAAATCCATCTAGCAATAGTGACCTTGGAGATAGGTTTCCCCAAAAAAGGTTTATAGAAGGATACAAACAATTGATCAGATTTACGGAAATTTTTAGTCCTGTGCAAATAGAATCGTAACTGCCTATTAACATCCAGCAGATGGAGTTTGTATTCCATCTTATTAGTAAAATTAGGAAAGAACACAGGCAAATTGATGGTCTGATTGATATTGACAGGTGATGCCACCTTAGGAAGAAAGGATGGATTGGTCCGAAGGGAAACCTATCTTTGTGAAAAGTCATATAAGGAACTTTGACGGGCAAGGCCTGCGGTTCTGAAACCCTTTTGGCAGAGGTAATAGCTACCAGAAATGTTGTTTTCCAAGATAAATATTTTAGATCTGTGGTTGCAGCAGGTTCAAAAGGTGGAGCAACCAAAGCTTGAAGAACCATAGTAAGGTCCCATGGGGGAACAGGATCCTTGACTGAGGGCGGTAACAGAAAAGTGTCTTTAAGAAAGACTTTACACAGCCTGGAGGAGGCTAGAGAGGCAGAATTCCCACCCACATGAAAATGAGAAATGGCAGCCAACTGAACCTTGACAGTAGAAGAACTAGTTCCATGATGAAAAATCTCAGCTAGAAAATCAAGAATGGCGGAAAGGGTCAAAACTCCTTTGAGAGGCCCAAAGGGAAAAACGTTTCCACTTGCTGCGATAAACCTTCCTGGTCAAAGACTTATGAGCAGCCACCAAAATAGACCTAACTGAGGAGGATAATCCAGGAGTCCTAGCAATCACGGGAACTGGAGCAGCTAAGCTGTGAGCTTCAAACTGTCCAGATTCAGATGAGGAACCCCCGAAGGGTGTGAAATCAGATCCTGAATGGGATCCAAGATCCAAGGCGGAGCCAGAATGTAAGACCAAAGGAAGGGAATCCATACCTGGCAAGGCCAAAATGGGGCAATGAGTATCTCTTTGCTCCCCAGTCGACGAGCTTTCTGTAGAAACTTTGGAAAAAGAGGTACTGGTGGGTAAGCATACAGAAGACCGGGAGGCCAAGTATGTACTAGAGCATCTCTGGGAGACTCCGCCGGCAGGGGGTTCACAGCGAAAAACTCGCTGCACTTCACGTTGGAAGGAGATGTGAAAAGATCACAGCAAGGCTGACCCCACTTAAGGAAGATCTGTTCTGCTACTGAAAGATTCAGAGACAACTCGTAAGGCATCAGAATAGTCTGACTTAACCTGTCCGCTAGGATGTTGGACAGCCCCGGAATGTGCGATGTGATGAGAAAGCGACCGGTGGAGAGTGCCCATTCCCACACTCTCATGGCCTCGCGACAAAGGGGATAAGATCTAGTCCCTTCCCTGTTTGTTGATCTACCAGACCACTGACATGTTGTCTGACTGAATTGCAATCGTTCCCAGAGGAAGAAAGGCATGAAGGGCCTGCAATGCTAAAAGGACTGCCCTCATCTCTAGAACATTTATGTGCAAGCTGGTCTCTACAGGGGACCACAGGCCTTGGACTGTCCTGCCTGAAGAATGCCCCCCCACCCGAGTTGGGAGGCACCCGTGATCACTGTGGCTTGGGCCGGGGCTGGAACAAAGGGCGTCCCTCCCAAATGTCCGGAGAACACATCCACCATATGAGGGATGACCGACAGACTTGACTGAGTTGCATTGAATATGCCAATGGAAGTTGCAACAGGGACCATTGTACAGCTAAAGTCCACTGTAGAATTCTCATATGTAACTGGGCACACAGGAGAAGCGTTATGGTTGCCAGCATTGAACCTAAGGTCCCCAACACTGATTCTGCTGTTGGGAGATGAGAATGGAAGATTAGGGACATGCATCCTCAGGTGTTATACTCTCTCCAAGGTCAGGAAGATTTTGCACTGTAAGGTATTTATCCTGGCGCCAATGTAGTCCATCACCTGTACAGGATCTAGGAGTGATTTGGATGTGCTGATTGTGATCCCTAAATGCAGGGCAAGGATCAAGAAATAATCCCTGGTTTGGGAGAGTAGACGCATGGTGAGAGCAGAGAGGAGCCAATCGTCCAGGTATGGATATACCTGAATCCCCTGAAGCCTCAGATGAGCTGCTACCACCACCGTCACTTTGGTGAACACCCTGGGGGCTGTGGGGAGACCAAAGGGTAGGGCTCAAAATTGGTAATGATTGACTCCTAGCTGGAAGCAGAGGAGCCTCCTGGAGATTCTGTGCAATTTTAAGTGATAGTAAGCATCCTGGAGGTCTAATGAACACATCCAGTCGCTCTCTTGCAGGTATGGCATGATGGACTGTAGTGTGACCATCTGGAACTTCTCTTTGGCAACTGTCAGGTTCAGAGTAAAAAGGTCCAGAATGGGCCTTAAGTCCCCCATTTTCTTTGGCACCAAAAAGAACCTGGAGTAGAAGCCCGATCTGGACTGATCTAGAGAGACAGTTTCTATGGCTCGTTTTTCTAGCAGCTTGGAATTTTCCTGTGCTGCCACCTCCCTTTGCATGTGTGGTACATCTGGGAGGTGTTTGGGAGATTTGGAGGTACCCACAAAAGGGATAGAGCATCCTCTGGATATGAACTGAAGCACCCAGTGGTCTGATGTTATGGACTCCAATGCCGCCAGGTGCAAGGACAATCGTCTCTCAACTGCCTCCAGAGTAGAGCAGTCAAGACACCCCTCAGGGTTTCTGCCCAGGTTTGTCCGACAAAGGTTCTTGAGACCCATAATTCCTTGGACACCCTCTGCCTCTGGGCTGGTGTCCATTCTGTCCCCCTCTGCCTCCGGGGGAAGAAGAGCCCTGAGTGTCTCGGAAATACTGTGACTTCTGGAACCACATCTTCTTTTGCCCTCTTTGGTTCCGGGAAAAGGACCTTTGAGGGTTCGAGAAGTGGATCCCGATGGCAGACAGTTCCTTCCCGTCCTTCTCACTCTGGACTAACGTCTCTTTGACGGTCTGATGAAAAAGAGTAGAGCCGTCATAAGTGGCATTGGCAAAGGATGCCCTGAAAGGTTCCGAAAATTGACATAATCTGAGCCAGGCGTTGAGTCTCATGGACACTCCAGACCCAGCCACCCTAGCTGCTCCTTCAGTAGCATGTGAAAGGAGCCACACGGATGTGTTTGAGACTGCTTTCAAAGTGGCCATTCTCGTGGAGAACAAGACCCTGTCCTCCTGCGACATGGACTTGGGGAGAGACTCCACCAGCTCCTTTACCAGGTCATGTTGGAGTCTGGCGACATGGGCCAGGTAGTTTAGCACCCTAATAGAAAAGGTAGCTGAAGCATAAACCCGCTTCCCTAGGTGGTCCATCATCTGTGACTCTCGGTCAGGAGGATGACCGGAGGAACTCTCCTGGACTAGTTCCTTCTTTGTGGCTGCTGCTACCACCATAGCATCTATGGGGGAGCCCTTGTTCCATGTTGGCCTATTCGAGGGAGGACTCAAAATCTTGTCAGACCTTTTTGGAATTGGTTTCATGGTGTCTGGCTCCTTCCATGCCCACGAGGTGACCAGGCCCACCAAAGGATCCATGGGAGGGGACACCCAGGAAGTAGATGGGCCTGTGCCGTGCTGAAATCCTCCAGGAATACAGACTCATCAGAAGGAGGCTTGGTGGCAGACCAACCTCCCCGTTGACGAAGGATTTCCATGAAGGAGACATCCTCAGGAGGTGAACTAGGGGAACTTCCTCATCATCCAAGCCCGTATCCTCGGTGAGGGATTCGGGGGAGTCCAAGTGCCTCCTCTTGTATGTATGCTTGTGAGGCACCTCTTTGGTGGGGCTCTCTGAGAGGACCTTGCAAGACAATTGTTTTTCAGGGGAAACCATCTGGGGCTCCTTGAGCATGGGCTGTCTCTCTGGTAAAATGATGGGAATCGTAGAAAGAGCCGAGGGAGTCTGGGCAGAGTCCGAGGGGACAGGCAGGGGTCTCGATCCAGTCGAGACAACCCTTTCTAACACATTGAATGCCGAGGGAGAGCAAACCTCCTGTGGAACCAATAAGGAGGCCAGTCTCGCCGGGTCCGACGAGAGAATCGGAGCCAGACCCAAAGTAGACAGAGCTCCGAGTGAGGGAACCTGGTCCGACAAAGGCAGAGCCGATGAAAAATGTTCCACTCCCTTGGATCTGACACCCAAGCTCTGCCTCCGAGAGTGGCTTGGATCTGAGCTGGTCAGATCCAACACACTCAAAGCAGCTGTCGGCATTGAGGAAGCAGGTACCATCGGCGCCAACCCTCCCTGACTAAAGCCATCCTCGGATCAGAGTACTCCGAACCCAGTGGACAGATTGGAGAAGGAGAAATCGGCTGGAAAAAAGGAAGCGAGCTCCCCTCTCCTGAGGGAGAGGGGGCTGGCAAGACCCCCATCTGGATCTGAGTACGAATGAATCTCCTCATCATCTTATCCATGTCCACTTCAGATAAAGACCGGATAGACCTAGACGAGGCCATGGATTCCGATCTTGCAGGTCGGGGCACCGAGGCCCTAGACGTACAGTGCATCTCTTCTGGCCCCAGGGAAAACCTCAGAGATCGGAGCCGAGGGGAGTCACGGATCCTAGGAGTCT
The DNA here is from genome assembly GCF_019279795.1 of Protopterus annectens. Lineage (NCBI taxonomy): Eukaryota > Metazoa > Chordata > Ceratodontiformes > Protopteridae > Protopterus > Protopterus annectens. The sequence goes on from NC_056746.1 coordinate 657,019,209, forward strand.
TATCCGGTGAAGGGAGATTCGGAGACCTCTTGTGTTTTTCAGTCCTTGATCTTGGCTCTCTCTCCTTCTTCCTGCCCCTTTTCTGCTCTGTTTCCACAGGCTTTGACATGGGAGAGTGAGTCCCAGCCTGGGAGGGAGGAGAAGCAAGGGCAAGAGAAGAAGGAGAGGTGGCCACAGCAGCCGCTGTGACCGAAGATGCGGCAACCGCCTCAGAAGAGGGAAGAAGGCCTTTCTGGGCCAACTTTGCCTTCCTGTCTTTAATAGAACATGGGTTAAAACCCGCGCATATAGAGCAGTCTGTGCTAAGGTGGGCCACACCCAAGCACATTACACAAAGAGTGTGGCCATCCACAAGGGACAACTTATGGCCACACTCAGTGCATCTTTTAAATATGGACTTAGCCATCACAACAGTGGAAAAACAACAGTAAAGGCAGTAATATTTTTTCATGCAGAACACACTGAGAGCGGTATGGGAAGCAGCACACTGACAAACTAATAGAACTAAGCTAAACTCCTCTAAAGAACAATAACTCGATGCACCAAGCGAGGGAGGGAAGGGGAACCTACACTATCACTAATCTAACGATAGAAAAGGAAACAAAAAACTTTCTAAACCTTTAAACCCACTTACTACCAGGAGCTCTGGAAATCACGATGCTTCAGCTAGCTGTGGCAAATGAGATCTGGGGGTTGGAAGGTAGTGGAGGTGTATTGTGGGTAAGGGGAGGAGCTTGGAGCTCAGAGCAGATGCTAGTAAAGTTGCTGGCTTGGATCCGATACGGATCAGGTATCCCACAGGTTGAAGACCAAATGAAGTAAACTACTTCAGATTGCATATTCACTCATGTTCTGTTATTTTGTCAATGTCTCAAATTAATAATGCTAATACATGAAATGTGTCCTTGATTATTTCTGGATTTGTCCATGATTCTGTTGGCATTTGTCCCTTTTTAGTTAAGAGCTATGGGTAGGTAGGTGTCTATGTGTGCATGCGTGTGTGTGTGTGTGTGTGTGTGTGTGTGTGTGTGTGTGTGTGTGTGTGTGTGTGTGTGTGTGTGTAAGATATAGGTAGGTAGAATACCACTCAACTGTCCATATTTTTGCAGAATGTCCAGATTTTTTGCCCCATATCTTTGGTCTGTTTCTCATAAAAAGGACTGAAGTTTCAGACTTGATATCCTGGCAATGATTTATCAGCATTTCTCACTTAGTACAGTCAATTTCTATGGTCACACTATGTATCTATATCTTTCTCAATTGGTGAGATTACTATGTTGGCATACATCACTCAAACAGTGATTATTTTAACTGGTTCCTTATAAATAATATTTTTATTTCTGCCTTAGCAGTCCCTAAAATCATTCCCATATTTTCATCGATCCCCAAGTGCAAAAAGGTTAAAAACCACTGGACTAATTCATTGTGCTAAAAGTTTCTGCATTCTAGAGCTGTTATAAAAATAGATGCTTAACAGTAACCCTTCTAAATTTATGCACATTAACCAAATAGTCTTTTATTTTCCCTTTATTAATCTGCAGTTGTCTTTTTCTTATGTGATATACCCTTTCTTTAGCAATACTTTAACCTTTGTCAACCCCTCTAAATAATTCCTATTATTTCTTTCTCATAACTGTCTATCATGTTTTACATTCCATTTTATTACAATTAACAATATGTAGAATAACCACATGCAGGAAAAGACAAAGGCTGATGTTTCCAAACTCTTCCGTTTCCACTCCAACAAAATTAACACTCCAGTTAAAGAATTAGTCCTTTATTTAATCGCTAGCACAGTAAGCGCTTTCAACTTCTTGGCTTTATCAAACTACAATGTGCCATTAAAACAGAAAGTATATATATACACATCATTCAAATTTCATTGGTTCTCATAGCACTCTCATAGTTTTACATCATATCCTTTTAAATAATTAATACAATGCTAAAATCTTAAAATACTCTAAAAACATATATTACTTATATAGATACTAGACTTTAAATAAATGGCTTCTTTTAAAAAGTGTATACATATAATGTGTGCCTGCTGAACTTATGGTCTATATATTCTTTTGTTTTTCAATATGGGCTTCATTTGAACTTTATCATTCATACCAGGGTTTCTATCTGCCCTTAACCTAATAATCCACTTAAGTTCACATTCTAGCAGATACGCATCCAAGTCCCCTCCTCTCTTACTGGGTTTTACTTCTTGTATAACACAAAAGCTAAATTCATGTTCTGCTCCCATTTGTTTGATATGTTTCGCCAGAGCATTATTATCAGCCCCTGTCCTAATTGCATAGACATGTTCCCGTATGCGTTCCCTGAGCTGTCTACTGGTTTTACCTACGTAGAAACCTGCACAGGAAATGCATCGGGCAATGTAAACCACATTTCTGCTCATACAATTGGTATGAGTTTTAAAATTATATTCTACTTGTGTAACTGGGTGACAAAAAACTGATCTAAAATCTATATATACACACTGTTTGCACTGACCACAATTAACCGTATTTCTATCGTCCATATCAACTATCGGATTTCGTACTAATGGTATATTACATAATTTCATTTTCAGATTCTGTTTGTTTTTAAAGGTAAACCTAGGGTTGTCTCCTACTAGGTTATATAATTCTTCATCTAGACTCAACACTTGCCAGTGCTGTTTAATAATGTCAGTGACCTTAGTCACATCTCTAGTAAAAAATAGGGGTATTCTCAGTACTTCTTGTGTCACATTCCGCTCTTGTCTCGGCTGGCTATCCCATTCAGAAAAGTATGGTTTAGCTTTACCATCTCTATACATCTCCATTTCTTTCATATATTTATTAATAACATTAAAATTATACCCTCTTTCTAAAAGCCTATTCCTTAATTCTATGGTTTCCAAGGAATATTTCTGTGCACTTGGATTTAACCTCGAGGCTCTCATTAGCTGCCCTTTTACAACATTATCAAATACATATCTAGGATGCATGGAGTATCTATGTAGCAAGTTATTCCTAAAGCAGGGTTTCCTATATATAGAGGTGTTCAACAGTCCATTAGTCATTCTATTAATCTTCACATCCAAATATGAAATCTCTTCTCTAGAAAAGTTCATCGTGAATTTCAAATAGCTCGTAACATTATTAATTTTCTCTTTAAACTTCATTAATGTGGATTCATTTCCCTTCCAAATAAGGAAAAGATCATCCACAAAACGCCTATAATACCCAACATTACTCCTAAATTCATCTATCTGAAACAAAACTTCTTGTTCCCAATCTGCCATCACCAGATTGGCATAGCTATTGGCACACGAGGTGCCCATAGCTACGCCATCCTTCTGTATATACATATTCTCTCCAAAGATAAATATGTTGTTATCTAGTACTATCTCTACAAGAAAAGTCAATATATCAATAAAAGTTTCATCATAACTACTATTTTTCTTCAGATAACTCTGGCATCTGACTACACCTTCCACATTAGGAATAACCGTGAATAGGCTAACAACATCTAGTGTTACTAAAATAAACTCTTCTGATTCATCCACTTGTTTCATATATTCATAAAGCTCGATTAAGAACTGTTTGCTATCTCTCAAGATGAATTCATTTTCATCGACCAAGGGTCTCAGAAAAAATTCCACTAAAATAGAACATGGTTCTGTTAACCAACCTTGCCCTGCTACTATAGGGCGCATCGGTGGATCAACTAGTGATTTATGTACCTTAGGGAGCCCTTTTATCTCAGGTAATCTAGGATTAATAACTTTTAAATACATACACAAGTGCTCAGGTATCAACTCACTCTGATATAAATCATCTATCATGTCATGGACTTGAAAAACCTTGCTACATATTTTGGTTAAACTTATCATACTATAAAACCCTTCATCACTTAGCATCCTTTTCATACTTTCAATATAGTTCTCTTTATCTAGTACTACTACGGGTCCTCCTTTGTCTGAGGGTCTAATTACTATGTTTCTATCTCTTACCAAATCATTCATTGCTCTTCTTTGTAAATAAGTTAAATTATATCTAATTTTCTTTTCGTCTTGTTTATTCCTATTATAATATCTATGCAAATCATTCTCTACCAGTTTGTAAAATGTCTCCAACAGGGGATGAAACACTGGTAAATAAGTACTGTTAGGTCGAAATCTCTCTAACCCTATTTCATCATTACTGGCCATTCCATAGTCCATTTTCAACTGCAATTTACGTAAAAACATTTTCACATCTATAATAGAGTCTGTAATACTACTATTACATGTAGGAATAAAGCTTAAACCTTTACTTAATACTTCCTCTTCATATAATGTTAGCTGTCTTTTGGACAAATTAATCACTAATGATCTCCTACCCTCTCCCACATTTTCTTGAGAGTGGGTCCCATATGTTCCCCCCCCGACCCTTTCCGTTTGTTTCTGCCCCTGCTCTGTGATCTCTGTCTCCCATAGTATGTTTTGTTGGCTATGGGGAAAGGGGCAGATACAGCGGGTCTATTCTCAGGTACAGTGGGATGGTTCTTATTACTTAACTGATTATTATTACCAGTATGTGTAATTTTCCTTCTAACTACTTGTTCCACTTCATTTTTCTCCTTAGGAAGCATATTTGCTTCATTCACATCTTCTGTGGCACTATCATTCACTCTTACACCATCATTACTAGACCCTGATTTCACATTACTACTTACAATGTTCATATCATGTGTATTAACTAGATTGACAGAGACATCTTCACTATTATCTATTGTAATAACATTAGAACTCTCATGCACAATATCATTCACTGTATTTAATTCAGTTCTTAATGTTAACTCATTGTTCACACCATTTCTAACATTTCTAACATTATTCACTGTAACATTATTACGTGGCCAAGTGAAGACCTGGCCATTTTTAAAATCGTTAATGTCTCTATTCAATTTATTACGCTTCTGTTCCAACAAGCGTTTTTCATAAAACTTAATATTGTCCAGCATTTTTTCAAGCCCCATCTTCATTTTTGAACCCTTGTATTTAGCTAAAATACATTCATATTGCTCATTAACTTTACTGCGTAATTCTACTTCTTCAGTAGAATGAAATTCATTTAACAATTCCATATAGCTATAATTAGAAGTTATGTACTCACCATAACGTTCCATCTGAGTAGGTGTATTCATTTGTCTGCAACCTGTGGGTTATGGATCCGACATCGGATCCGAACCGGCATAGTTTCCAGCTATGGATCCAAGCTCTCAGCTCCTCCCCTCACCCATAATGCCCTGCTCTACCCTCATGACCTCAGATCGAGTTTGCCAAAGCAACAATACCCTCAAAAGGGTAACCAGTAATATGCAGGAAACTGAAAGGCCAGGGGGATAGGAGGGCGGGATGGTTGCAGACAAATGAATACACCTACTCAGATGGAACGTTATGGTGAGTACATAACTTCTAAATCTGAAGTAGGATATTCATTTGTCTGCAACCTGTGGGACAGAGTCCCCAGCTACCTGAATCTTGGGCGGCCATCATGGAAGGATATTCCGAGCACCGCTGAGCCAAAGGATGCTCTACCCCTGGATGCAAGATCCAACTTATAGTGAGAAATAAATGTATGAGACGAAGCCCATGTAGCTGCTGCACAAATATCATCCAGAGGAATCCTAGCCTTGAAGGCTGCTGAGGTAGATACTGACCGGGTTGAATGGGCATGAACACCCTCCGGTGCGGGCCTTCCTGACGCTTGATAAGCCAATAAAATGCACTGTGAAATCCAGCGGGACAAAGAAACTTTGGAAATTGGCTTGCCCAAATTGAATTTTGCAAAGGAAATAAACAGCTGGTCGGATTGCCTATGACCAGCTGTCCTGTTGAGATAAAATCTTAGTTGCCTGTGAACATCTAGTGAGTGTAGCCTATATTCACCTTTGTTTTCATACTTAGGGAAGAAAACAGGGAGGTTAATAGATTGATTGATGTTTGCTTCAGAAGCGATTTTAGGAAGGAAGGACGGGTTGGTCCTGAGGGAGACACGGTCCGGATAAAAAACCAAGTAAGGAGGTTTAGCTGATAAAGCTTGAAGTTCAGAAACTCTCTTGGCTGATGTAATGGCTACCAAAAAGGCTGTCTTATAAGACAAGAATTTGAGGTCCACTGTAGCCGCGGGCTCGAAAGGGGGAGCGGTCAAGGCCTGTAGGACCAGAGAAAGGTCCCAAGGAGGAACTGCTTGCTTAATAGGGGGCCTGAGAAGGAAAGTACCTTTAAGAAAGGTTTTGCACAATTTGGCTGACATAAGAGGATTAGACTCTTGACCAATGTGATAGTGAGAAATTGCCGCCAGTTGAACTTTGACTGTGGAACTGCTGGCACCATCATTAAAGAGAGAGGTTAGAAAATCAAGCACTACGGGGAGAGGAACCGTGAAGGGATCTAGGCCTTGCCGCTCCGCCCACACAGAGAAACGTTTCCATTTGCTTCGGTAAACCTTTCTAGTGGCTGGTTTATGAGCCGCCACCAAAATAGCCTTTACCGGTGAAGAAATACCGGCAGTCCTTATCAAGAGTGGAACTGGAGCAGCCAAGCGGTCAGCTTCAGGTTGTCCAGGTTCGGAGGAGGAATGCAGGATGGATGGGATATCAGATCCGGGATGGGATCTAGAATCCAAGGAGGATTCACCGAGTGAGACCTTAGGAAGGGGAACCAGATCTGTCGAGGCCAGAATGGAGCAATGAGAATCATTCTGCAACCCACCCGAGAGGCTTTCTGAAGAACTTGCAGCATCAGAGGCAAGGGTGGATAGGCATACAGAAGACCGGGTGGCCAAGCATGCACCAGAGCGTCTCTTGGGGTACCTCCGGAGGAGGTATCAGAGCGAAAAAACTGTCGCACTTGGTGTTTGAGGGAGAGGCAAAAAGATCGCATGAAGGAGTTCCCCACCGTGCGAATATGCGTTCCGCTACTTGACAATTGAGAGACCACTCGTAAGGGGTCAGAATGGTGCGACTGAGCTTGTCCGCTAGGATGTTGGACCGACCCGGAATGTGCGTTGCTATGAGAAAGCGATTGGTGGAGATTGCCCATTCCCAAACTCTCATGGCCTCTCGACAAAGAGGGTAAGACCTTGTTCCCCCTTGCTTGTTGATGTACCAGACAACAGACATATTGTCCGACTGAATCGCAATTGTTCCCAAGGGAAGAAAGTCCTGAAGTGCTAGCAACGCTAAGAGCACCGCTCTCATCTCTAGAACATTGATATGCAGTAAGGTCTCTGCATCGTTCCACGTGCCTTGGACTGTCCGGCCCGCAAAGTGCCCCCCCCACCCGAGGCGGGAGGCGTCCGTGGTCACCGTGGCGATAGGGGGAGAAGCACAAAATGGGCGACCCTCGTGGAGATCCGGGGAGTGGAGCCACCACAAGAGGGACCGCTTGCAAGCCTTGCTGATCGCTATGGGATGATACATGGGGAGAGCAAGGTAAGACCACTGTACTAAGAGCGTCCACTGTAGAATGCGCATATTGAGCCTGGCAAGAGGAAGAAGAGCTATCGACGAAGCCATGGACCCTAGAGCCCTCAGGACCAACTCCGCTGGAACAGAACATGAATGGAGAATGGCCCGCACCTGGAGCTGCAGATTCAGAATCCTGTCCGCAGTAAGGAAGGCTCGTAAACTCCTTGTGTCTAGTCTGGCCCCTATGAAATCTAAGAGCTGAGTGGGTGCCAGGTTGGACTTTTTTGTATTTATTGTGATGCCCAGAAATGGAGCAAGATGGAGAAAGGAGTCTCGCCGAGAGAAGTAGATGCCTTGTTGGGGCGGTAAGGAGCCAGTCGTCCAGGTAGGGAAAGACCTGCACCCCTGAAGCCTCAGGTGGGCCGCTACCACTGCTAGTACTTTGGTAAACACCCTGGGGGCTGTGGTGAGACCAAAGGGAAGGACCCGGAACTGGTAGTGACTGGCTCCCAGCCGGAAGCGGAGAAACCTCCTGGAGCGCCTGTCCATTAGGATGTGGTAGTACGCGTCCTTGAGATCTATCGAGCACATCCAGTGGCATTCTCCCAGAAGGGGGAGAATAGATTGTAGAGTGACCATTCGGAATTTTTCTTTGGGGACTGCCAGATTCAGGAGAGAGAGGTCTAGGATTGGTCTTAGTTCCCCCGTCTTTTTTGGCACTAAAAGAACCTGGAGTAGAACCCTGATCCGATCTGGTCTGGGGGAACGGGCTGGATGGCTCTTTTCTCTAGCAGATGGCCAATTTCTGCTAAAGCGGCCTCCCTTTGACCGGGTGGTACGTCTGGGAGGGACTGCATCTTTGGAAGGTGAAGGAAAGGAATGTGATATCCCCTGGATATGATTTGGAGAACCCAGCGGTCCGATGTTATGGACTCCCATGCCGCTAGGTGCCCAGCGTCCCCGACTGCCTCCAGAGTAGAGCAGTCGGGCAGCCCTCAGGGCTGCTGCGGGCCGTTCAGAGAAAGGTTCCCTGGACCCGAAGTTTCTGGGAGCCCCTCTGCCTCTAGGGCGGCGTCCTCCTTGTCCTCCTCTGCCACGGAAGGACTGGTTGTCCGGAGCAGGCTGGGACTGCTGCGACTTCGGAACCACATCTTCTTCTGACCCTTTTGGTTCCTAGAATAGGGCCTCTGGGGTGCAGAGAAGCGGATTCCGACGGCAGACAGCGTCTTCCGTCCTTCTCGCTCTGGGTCAGCGTCTGTGACGGTCTTGCCAAACAGAGCAGAACCATCAAAGGGGCGTTGCAAACGGCGCCTTGAAGGGCTCAGAGAAATCGCAGTGGCGGAGCCAGGCCTGACGCCTAGCGACCAGTCCTGTCCCGCAGCTCTAGCGGCGCCCTCCGTAGCATGGGAGAGTAGCCGCATAGAAGTATTCGTGACTGACCTTAGAGTGGCCATTTTGGTGGAGTGCAGAGCTCTGTCCTCCTCGAAATGGACTCAGGGGATGCAGCGTACTCCTTAATAAGGTCTCGCTGCATCCGAATAACGTGTGCCAAATAGTTCAGCGCCCTCACGAAAAGGTCGCGAACTGAACATCCGCTTCCCCAAGCGGTCCATCATCGAGACTCCTTGCTCGGTGGGTGGACTGAGGGACTCTCCTGAGCCAGTTCCCTCTTTGTGGCCGCCGCCATCAACATGGCATCTACAGGAGGCCCCTTACTCCAATGGGTCCTGTCAGAAGGCGGGCTAAGGATTTTGTCAGGTCTTTTGGGAATTGGCTCCACGGTGTCCGGTTCCTTCCACGCCCTGGTGGTAATAAGGTCCACCAGGGGGTCGGCAGGGGGGGACACCCAAGAGGTAGACGGGCCCGTTTCGAATGCCTCCAAGAACACGGACTCGTCCGAGGAAGACTTGGGGGCAGACCACCCCCCCCTGATACCCACTTAGCTGAGAGCTAAAGACACCACATCCAGTTACCAGCGCGGCAAACAAGATCTGAGGTCATGAGGGTAGAGCAGGGCATTATGGGTGAGGGGAGGAGCTGAGAGCTTGGATCCATAGCTGGAAACTATGCCGGTTCGGATCCGATGTCGGATCCATAACCCACAGGTTGCAGACAAATGAATATCCTACTTCAGATCTAAGGTTCAAATTTAACTGTTGCCACTTCTGTAGCAACTCAGGAAAATTGTTACCTGAGGTAGGCATCTTGAACACTCGTAGCCCCCTAGGTACTACGCGCTTACAGATGCACGCCACAAAATGCTGGCGTTGCAGCTGCAGCTTCTTTAGCCTCATAAAGTCCAGTTCTATTCTTTGTAAGTCCATTCCTAGGTTCGCACTGCTCTCTCCTTCATCCGATAACAGATCTGGTTCAAACGCCAACAGCAGATTCTCCTCAGGGTCCAAACACTCTTGGAAGCGCGTCATCTTCCGCCCCATTATTTCCGGTTCTTCTGGTCTGTACGGCAACTCTAAATTAAGACTTGACTCCATTCCAGCGATCTCCCTCTGGTGGCCAATACGTAAACAGTTAATAGAAGAATAAAACAACACAAAAAGGGCTCCCTAAGGTACATAAATCACTAGTTGATCCACCGATGCGCCCTATAGTAGCAGGGCAAGGTTGGTTAACAGAACCATGTTCTATTTTAGTGGAATTTTTTCTGAGACCCTTGGTCGATGAAAATGAATTCATCTTGAGAGATAGCAAACAGTTCTTAATCGAGCTTTATGAATACATGAAACAAGTGGATGAATCAGAAGAGTTTATTTTAGTAACACTAGATGTTGTTAGCCTATTCACGGTTATTCCTAATGTGGAAGGTGTAGTCAGATGCCAGAGTTATCTGAAGAAAAATAGTAGTTATGATGAAACTTTTATTGATATATTGACTTTTCTTGTAGAGATAGTACTAGATAACAACATATTTATCTTTGGAGAGAATATGTATATACAGAAGGATGGCGTAGCTATGGGCACCTCGTGTGCCAATAGCTACGCCAATCTGGTGATGGCAGATTGGGAACAAGAAGTTTTGTTTCAGATAGATGAATTTAGGAGTAATGTTGGGTATTATAGGCGTTTTGTGGATGATCTTTTCCTTATTTGGAAGGGAAATGAATCCACATTAATGAAGTTTAAAGAGAAAATTAATAATGTTACGAGCTATTTGAAATTCACGATGAACTTTTCTAGAGAAGAGATTTCATATTTGGATGTGAAGATTAATAGAATGACTAATGGACTGTTGAACACCTCTATATATAGGAAACCCTGCTTTAGGAATAACTTGCTACATAGACACTCCATGCATCCTAGATATGTATTTGATAATGTTGTAAAAGGGCAGCTAATGAGAGCCTCGAGGTTAAATCCAAGTGCACAGAAATATTCCTTGGAAACCATAGAATTAAGGAATAGGCTTTTAGAAAGAGGGTATAATTTTAATGTTATTAATAAATATATGAAAGAAATGGAGATGTATAGAGATGGTAAAGCTAAACCATACTTTTCTGAATGGGATAGCCAGCCGAGACAAGAGTGGAATGTGACACAAGAAGTACTGAGAATACCCCTATTTTTTACTAGAGATGTGACTAAGGTCACTGACATTATTAAACAGCACTGGCAAGTGTTGAGTCTAGATGAAGAATTATATAACCTAGTAGGAGACAACCCTAGGTTTACCTTTAAAAACAAACAGAATCTGAAAATGAAATTATGTAATATACCATTAGTACGAAATCTGATAGTTGATATGGACGATAGAAATACGGTTAATTGTGGTCAGTGCAAACAGTGTGTATATATGGATTTTAGATCAGTTTTTTGTCACCCAGTTACACAAGTAGAATATAATTTAAAACTCATACCAATTGTATGAGCAGAAATGTGGTTTACATTGCCCGATGCGTTTCCTGTGCAGGTTTCTACGTAGGTAAAACCAGTAGACAACTCAGGGAACGCATACGGGAACATGGCTATGCAATTAGGACAGGGGCTGATAATAATGCTCTGGCGAAACATATCAAACAAATGGGAGCAGAACATGAATTTAGCTTTTGTGTTATACAAGAAGTAAAACCCAGTAAGAGAGGAGGGGACTTGGATGCGTATCTGCTAGAATGTGAACTTAAGTGGATTATTAGGTTAAGGGCAGATAGAAACCCTGGTATGAATGATAAAGTTCAAATGAAGCCCATATTGAAAAACAAAAGAATATATAGACCATAAGTTCAGCAGGCACACATTATATGTATACACTTTTTAAAAGAAGCCATTTATTTAAAGTCTAGTATCTATATAAGTAATATATGTTTTTAGAGTATTTTAAGATTTTAGCATTGTATTAATTATTTAAAAGGATATGATGTAAAACTATGAGAGTGCTATGAGAACCAATGAAATTTGAATGATGTGTATATATATACTTTCTGTTTTAATGGCACATTGTAGTTTGATAAAGCCAAGAAGGTGAAAGCGCTTACTGTGCTAGCGATTAAATAAAGGACTAATTCTTTAACTGGAGTGTTAATTTTGTTGGAGTGGAAACGGAAGAGTTTGGAAACATCAGCCTTTGTCTTTTCCTGCATGTGGTTATTCTACATATTGTTATTTGTGCTACGAATTGCAGGGAAGTTAATCGCTTTGGTGGTGTTGTTTTATTCTTCATTTTATTACAATCACTAGCTGTCCCTTCAGAAGTAATGTCTATCTTCCCTAATAACTCTAGAATCATATCCACTATCCATTCCTTAAATTCCTCTTTTTTAACAAAAAGTGTGAAAGTACTAGTGCCTAATTTTTACATTATCATGCTGCATCTTAATCTTATTTTTTTAAATGGTGCATGATCTGATATAGTTATTGTATAGATCTCAAAGCTTTCAACTAAATAAACATGCTCCTGTGAAATATAATTTATATCCAATTTAGTTCTGTTATTGCATCTCTGTGAGCAATACTAAAATTAAGAATTCCTTCTACTAAAGTCACATCTTCAATACTAACATTCCGATATACTTATGAAATCTATCATCTTTTCTTATATTTTACTTTCCCGACCCCTGATACAGCCTCATCATTACTGAAAGTCATTATTTCTCCCAACGTTTTCCTAAGCTCCGTTATAGTAATTTTAGGTGGACTATAAATACATTGCAGTATAATGCTTATCCCTTGTCAATAGCCCCTTGACAAGTCTACCATTATTGTCTTTTCCCTTTTTTGTCACTATGGGAGCCCCTCTTACAAAAGTAGTATCATTATATCCTCATTTCTTTTGTCCCAAATACACTACTGAATGTCTATCCTGAAATCATTTGTCAAATTCACATACTCATTTCTATCCAAATATGTTTTCTGTAACATTGTTAATTGGATATCACACTTATAAATATAACTGAATCCTCCTTTGTTTTTCTCTACATCTGCAAGTCCATTGACTTTCCATGTTAATATTCATGCTAATGTTGGCAAAGAAGACTTTCTGATAAAAAGCCATGACTTCCACATATTATGCAAGACAGTTCTTTGAAGTATATATTTTTAACATGCAGCTTACATGCACAAATGAATGCACTGCTGATCTTGTATATAGTTGCTTCTTATTTCGATGGGTACCCATACCAGAACTTACCCAAATTCCTCACTGAAATAAAGACACTCAAGAAATAAATAAACAAACAAACAAAATGTATTCTTACCCCACCCCCTTTTAATTACAACAAATGCATAAAACTATACATACTTTCCAAAAATATAATTTATCCCTCTATAAAGGAGCTGTTGCTCCAAATCATTGTCTGCATATGCAAGCATTACCTATACTAATGTTAGGGTTAACCATGTTGAAGCACATGCTGGAGCCTGTGTTCTCACTTACACAGGTTGTTGCCTGTCCTTATCTTATCACCATTTCCCTCACAAATGTGAAAAACAACTTCATGCTTTCAGTAAACATTAACATTAAGAAAAAGTATGTTGGCTATGCTTAAATAAATTAACTGAATTGTGCACTATTATATTTCTTGTGTGTAATATATAAGGCATTAAAGTATTAAAGCTGATGGGGAGGCAACTACTTGCAAAACTGTTCACTTCTTACAGTTTCAAGTTTCATTTATTTTCAGAACTACTTGCCAGTTCCTCTTTAAAAGTTAATTATGTTGATTTCATTCAGATCACATTGTTCAGATCACTCTTAATTAATTGCTTGCACTTACAAACTTATAATTTCTAACTAAAAGCATTTGCTATTGGGCAAAAAATAGCTAGTAACTTTCCAAATGCAAGACAGAACCCTTGCAGATTTCACTCAGAACACAGTGGTCAGGCCTGTACTAAATAACTGCTTGCACTAGTTTCTTCCTTTTGCTAAAAGCAGACAGTAATGGAAAAATAAACAGTTAACACTTCGAAAAAACAAGAAGGAACTATACCATGTTTTCATGCCTTTCATCATTTTCTCTTGTTTTTCAAGCTTGCGTGCTTAATCTCTTGATTACAGCTTAATTATACAAGTCAAAACATCCAGTTCCCCTGTTAAAGCAGGGAAAATTATTACCCTTTAATTGTACATATAATATGAACAATACAATTTACATCCTCCAGCGATCCATGATAACAACATTATTTGAACTTTAACTTTCTTCTTTCCAGCCTTTCTTATCTTGTTACATCATAAAACTTGAATGTACTGCAAATAAGAAAAAGTACTTTCTTACTTTAATATCATTAGCAAGCACAGTAGTCACTGATAAAATCCCCCCTATATCACATTTCAAATACCTCTGACTGCACACTATATTGAACTGCTTTACAATATAACATGCAATTTGCATCATGAAATTTCTTACACAAATATTACTAGGAATAAAAACTATTTTTATTTGCAGTTACTTCTTCAGACCCTTCAGTGTACTTCTAAACATTAATAGCATAAAGTGGGTTTATTTTTTAGAGTACTCCCACCAGTTTAACACAGTCAACAATCTTCCCAGTCTTTTTCAGCCACTTCTTGCAGAACCACAGTTCAAACGTTTAAACTACAGTACATTGCTCCAATGTTTAAACTATATTTCTCTACATTTACTAATTTCACATTGCTGCTGGGCTTCTTCCTGACCATTTTGACCTCCCATCACTTTCACATCCAAGGGCTTTTTTCTGTCTCTCAAGTACCTTCCTTTGAAATAATGGAAAAGGTTTCACTGGCAAAGCTTCTCTATGAGCCTTTACTGTTCTAAGAAGAACGTGAAGCAGAGTCCCTTCATCTTAGTGGCTCACTCTTTCTTGGTAAACTTTTTTTTAATTAATTAAGTAGCCTGTTCTGAATCCAAAATGCATTTGATCATCCAGGAAAAATATTCTGAAGACAGCTGTATACAGCAACTTGAATCTCAACCTGCATCTTGACATACTCTGACTGCCGGGATAGACTTGCTTCTCTTCAGCCTAGTGTAGACTGAATAATCATTTTCCACAAACACTCTAGTGACAGTACAGTTGCATAAAGTCCAGTGGGAAGGTACTGCCAGTAAGGCAGTGTGTTCTATGAACATCTACTGTTACAGATAAATTGACTTACACAACTGTACTATGTTTAACAAACACACTGGCTTACTGGTATTTGAGTAGATTCCCAAAGCTTACTCAGCCTGGAAGAAAAGGATAAGGGTATAGGAGTCCCTGCAGAATAGTCCTTGCAAAGCCTGCTCTGGATCTAGAAAAAAGAATACAGTTTGTAGTGCTTAATGAAGGTAAGGATGGAGGGCCAAGTTGCTGACTCTAACATACTTCTAGAGTTTACCCCTTTCCAATATATCACTAAATAGGACAACGTCCTGGTGGAATGTGGGCATAACAAAAAACAAACCAGAGGACAAGCAACATGAAATGGTTTGCTTAGAGAGAGTGATCAACATTTCTTTGCCTCACAGAAGGAAAGAAAAAGCCTTATGGCTTTCTTACAGGGCTCTGTTCTGTCAAGGTAGTACCTGAGCATCTGATGCATATCTAAGGTATGAAGTATCTTCTCACAATCATCCTTAGATGCTGGAAAGAACATAGAGAGAGTAATGGATTGATTGAGAGAGAACTATGAAACCACTGTCAGCATGAAAGAAGAATTAGTATGCAGCACAAACCTATCCTTGTGGAAAATAAAGTAAGGGTGTTCCACCATGAGAGCTTGCAGCTCAGAAACTCACTTTGCAGAAGTCAGAGCAATAAGCTAAACAGTTTTTCATGTTAAGAAGTTAAGTTCAGCATGAAAAGGCATCATCAGCAATGTTTAATACAGGAGGAATAGCTAAAGGCCTATGCTGAGGTAGGAGTAAGAAATCCCTAAGCCTTTTTTTTTGAATCAGAAAAATCCTGGCTTTCCCAGTGGAAATGCTCCCTTACAGTACGTAAGGTTTCCCCAACAGAAAAATCCTCTGGAGGGGAAGCAGAGGGAATGGAGTCCTCTGTATCAGAATTCTCATAAGTAGATAAGGGCAAATCCAGATCATCAGAAGAATCAGAAAAAACAGAATCCTGGTCAGAAGATTCATAAATCACTTCAGTCCTAGGCCTCTTAGAAAGGGGGGTTTGGCTACCCCTGATTAGAATTATTAGATCTTCAGCCATTCTTATCATTTGTTTTTTAGGCATAGAGGCTTGAGCATGTGACCTGGGCATCATTTTTTTAGGCATGGTTCGAGATTTAGGCCTAAGAGAAGAAGGAGGCGTTAGTTTAATATGTAAGTCCGTAGGCCTGAATACACCTGCACAGCGGCTCCGGACCCATCCAAGGTAGAGACATCCACGGGTTCCATAGTTGAAGCATCTTGCAGCATACCAGACTCTGAATGGGTCTCAGTAGAGGCCTGCGAGTCAGAAGTAGTGGGTTTCAGGGACTGCGAAAGTGCCTCACTGAGTACTGGCGAACTAGCAACTGGCTTAGGAGAAGAGTCGTCGGCAGTTTTGGACCTCGGCGGCCTATCCCTGTCTTTATCTTTGCATTTTTTCGGAATCCCGGTAGTCAGATAGCTAACCAAAGACATTTCTGGATAATTAAACCGAGAACCAAAATATTTAGAGGTGAAAATATACTGACGACGCATAGTGCGCTGATTAAATAAAGCAAAAAACCGACAGCAAGGTACGTCGTGGTCAGGGCCTAAGCAAGGAATATAGTATGAATGAAAATCTTTATGAGGTATTTGCTTTCCACAAGTAATGCAATTATTAACTTTTACTGACATCGGTAAGGAGCAAGAAAAAGTTTCCCCAACAGGGTACTTATCTTTAGTTGAAGACTTCGGTTCTGAAACTCAAAAATGAAAATTTCAGGAGTCGGCCGACCGGCACTTGCGAACTGCTTCTGCTTCGGGCACCGCACGGCAAGAAAGACTGATGTAACGGTGTCAGCTGCATGTTTTGTACCCCTGATGACCAACGTCATGAAAGAAGGGACAGCAACTGACGCAGGACCCAAGACTTTGTTAATCAAGCAAGCAGATAACCCAAATGTAATGACTGCAACAGTGAAACACAAAGAACATCTGCTTGCTCGAAAGTTGGTAATATCAATTTTTAAGTAACCAAAAGCAGGAGCATAGTCCAGATGAAAAAAGTACAGTTGTGTACACTTACCATAAATGTAGATGTTTGAGTGTATTCACTGTTGCATTCATTACATTTGGGTAATCTGCTGGCAGGTTGCCCTCAGTCGGCCTGATTAACAAAGTCTTGGGTCCTGCATCAGTTGCTGTCCCTTCTTCCATGACGTCAGGTCGTCAGGGGTATAAAACATGCAGCTGACGCCATTACATCAGTTTTCTTGCCCCAGATGTCAGGTGCCCCCCAAATGGGGAGCAAATAAAATTAAAAACACAAAAATATACCTCCAATCCCAAAAGCAAATACACCAAAAGGGCTTTTAAGCATAGTGAAAGAAAGTAGAGGTATAGCCAGAGAAAATTAGGGGGCTGGAGGGAGGGTAACTAGGACTACAACAGTGAATACACTCGAACATCTACATTTATGGTAAGTGTACCGAACTGTACTATGTTCTTCGTGTTTCACTGTTGCAGTCATGACATTTGGGTAGATTCCCAAAGCTATGGTTGGGTGGAGGGAGTTATACAGCATTAGGACCAGCTATAAGGCCCTGCAGGACAGCAGTGGCAAAGCCAGCTCTGGATTTAGAGAAAAGTGGTGAATGGTAATGTTTGGTGAACGTATGAACTGAGCTTCAGGTAGCAGCTTCTAGAATGTCCCTGGTAGGAACACCTCTGAGAAAGGCTGTAGAAGTAGATGCAGCCCTGGTGGAATGGGATCTGATCCCCTGGGGATAGTTTTTCCACTGTGCATACAGCAAAAATGAATACAATGACTTATCCATTTGGAAATGGTTTGCTTTGAAATAGCCTTTCCCTCTGCCCCTGCAGCAAATGCCACCAGCAATTGTTCAGATTTTCTTTGAGATTTTGTCATGTTTAAGTAAAATCTAAGTTGTCTGTGTACATCCAATGAATGCAGAATCCGCTCCCCCTTGTTCTGTGGATTGGGAAAGAAAGTTGGCAAATGAATGGTCTAATTAAGAGCCACACTGGATATCATCTTAGGCATGAAGGATGGATTGGTCCTGAGAGATACATTATACGCATGAAAAGTGATGAAAGGCTCCACTGTCATAAGAGCCTGTAATTTGGAAATCCTTCTAGCTGAAGTGACTGCTAAAAGGAAAGCTGTTTTCCAGGAGAGAATTTTTAAGTCTACAGTATTATCTGGCTCGAAAGGAGGGAGAGTGAGCATTTCCAATAAAAAATTGAGGTCCCAGGCAGGGGTTGGAGCTCTCCTGGATGGTCTTAAGTTTTTGGCCCCTCTGAAATACTGCTTTAGCAGAGGATGAGAGAAGAGGGGAGGTTCTGTGTTGTAATGAGCTGAAATGGCTGAGGCATGGATTTTTATGGAAGAAAAGGACAAGCCCTTGTGAAGCATCTCAGTTAAGTATTGTAAAATCTGAGGAATGTAGGGCACTGCTGTGCTTATCCCTTGAGACTGATTCCAGGCACATAATCTTTTCTATTTGTCAGCATAAGATTTTCTAGTATTAGGCCTTCTTGCCTCCAAAATGACATCTATCACAGGTTTGCTGAGGGATGCTAAGGGAGAATTTAGGTGATTAGCCATGCTGCAAGATTCAAAGTTTGGAGCAGAGTGTGCAGAATTTGGTTGTTCTGCTGAGACAGTAAGTAAGGTGTCTGAGACAGGTGCCATGGTGGAAGGTGTGACACATTGCACAGGAGTGGGTACCAGTGTTGGCGAGGCCAGTCTGGAGCAATCAAAATCATTTTTGGTTTGTCATGTTTGACTTTAGTAGAACTTTGGAGAGCAGAGGCAGAGGGGGAAAGGCATAGACTGATAGGTTTTTCCAGCTGAAGGATAGAGCATCCACTTTCCAGGCTTTTTTGTGATGAGTTCTTGTGCAAAATTTGTCCAACTGATAGTTCTGGGGTGAGGCAAAAAGATCTATGTCGGGCTCCCCCATTTGCATGTCAACATGTTGAAAATCCATGGTTCCAGTTTCCATTCATGTGGCTCCATGAGATTTCTGCTTAGTTCGTCTGCCAGAGTATTCAGCTTTTCTGGCAGTAATTGAGCTTGCAGTTGTACTTGATAGGTCAAAACCGTGATCTGATATTGTTAATCCTCATTCATTCCTTATGCATGGGTAATGGTTCCGAGCTCGGAACCAAGCCAGCCATTTTCCAAGCTCGTGTCAGCTTCAAACTCTCGAGCTAAACTCTTACCCACAATCCCCCTCTCCCTGTTACCTCAGATTTCATTTGCCGTGTTGCCATTCGGTCATGTCAAGCTACTTCTCTTGAGCTAAGTACAGTCAATTGTTGTTTAATAGTTTTACAGATTACTTTTCTGTCAGGAAAGTTCATATTTTATTGTCTCTTACCTTATTGCATCTAGCGTTCATATTTTCTTCAGTTTTTTCTGCTTCTTTCTTTACCACCTTTATGGCGAGGTATTCTCTCTTTACCATCGTTGGAAATCCTTTTCCCTTTTCTCTCATACCTTCGGGTACTTTCTTGTAACCATTGCTGGTACCTTTTCTATTAATTAATTTACTGTCATGGCAGATAAGAAAGGTAGTCCGGGGTTTAAGCAGTGTTCTGATTGTGGACACAAACTGCCTACTTCTGATGCACACTCTTTGTGTGTTTATTGTTTGGGAGCTTCCCATTAGTCTGTTGACCCACCCTGTAGTATTTGTAAGAACTTTTCTAATAGAACCTTGTTGGAAAGGAAAAACAAGCTATTACTGAAGGGACTTCTAAAATCTCCATTTTCAGAGGCTATTTCTGGGTCGGAGGCCTCAATCCCTCCTAAAACCCATAAGAAAACCTTGGATGTTCCTACTAAGGCTAAATCTTTGCCTTCGTCCCGGGCTGGGGACTCCCACCAACCAAAACCTAAAAGGGCTAAAGTTTTGGCTCCGGAGCTTACTCAGTCAGCCCCAGTGCTTTTGGTGCCTAGACCTTCGGCACCGAGGCCTTCGGCTTCATTAGTGATTTCGGCTCCATCTTCTCCTGCAGCCTTCTATATATCGGCACTGAGGGGCTCCTCGGTTCAGACCATTACCACTGTATCAGCACCGACTGTTCAGTCGGTGAGACCCTGACCGTATCAGCTCTGAGACCTTCCTCGGAACCTATGCCTTTATTGTTGACTCCAGTTTTGTCGGTTCCAGCTTCGGCACCGACAACCACTTCGGCACCGAACCCTGTGTTGGTGCAGACCATGACCTCGGCACCGATGACTTATTCGGTGCAGACAACAGTAATCCAGTCTTTCTCTGCACCATTGTCCTCAGTGCGGTCAGATGACATGGGCACCGAGTCTGCCTCTTCTGTGGACAGGCCTGTTTCTCCCTCAGTCTCCGTGAGGTCCACTAGAAGCCTTTCTGAACATGATGTGTTGCGCCTTGTGGACCAGGTACTCTTGGCCAGAGGTATCCCACACTCCTCAGGAACTATCCTTCCTTGGGAGGTGATCACCCATCTCCAAAGACCCCTTCTTATTCTCCTCCTTCATTGCCTTTGAAGTCCATGGATATAGCACAGTCTTCCCCTTCTGCGGTTCCCTTTATGGATCTCACTAAGGAACCACAGTTGCCTTCGTGGCAGGAAAGTTTTGCTATGACCCAGGATGTCAGTTGTGACACACATAGTTTGCTGTCCCACAGACATCCAGGGACTCCGGGTTGGCAGGCTGAGCCACTGAGGGGAGGGGTGACCCCTGTCCTAGACATGCATTCCTCTTCGGGTGGACCAGCCTTCCAACTGATGGAGAAGGCTTTTGCTGCTGCTAGCGATACCGGACTGTCTATACCCCTGCCCTCCTCTGGTACACTGGTTGCACAAGTCGCACCTAGTGGACACCGGGTGCAAGGGCCACAGGACATATTCCCTCAGGAATCCCCTTTTCCGCTGCCTTCTCCAGCTTCTCCCACTGAGGAGGTCCACCAAAAAAGTTCATGTAAGAGGAAGCACATGGACTCCACGGAGAAGTCCCTCACCGAAGACACAGATTTTGATGAGGGGGAAAGATCCCCTCGGTCACCCTCTGAGGTATCCTTTGGTGATATCCTCGAAATCCTTAAACAGAGAGGTGGCTGGCAGCCCTCTAATCCGAACTCTGAGGAATCTGTGTTCCTGCATGCCTTTCGCGCCCAGCCACCTACCTCCTGGGTTACTCCACCTGCCGATGAACTTGTCCGGCTCATCGTGCAGCATACTTGGAAGGCTCCTGATACCATCTAATCTATTCCCCGGAGGCCAGATAAGATCTTGTCCCCTCCTGCTTCGGATCCCCATTGGTCCAAAGGTCTTCCTTGGTGGTGGCAGCCGCAACAAAAAAGGATCTGGCAGAAGAAGAAAGCCAGACTGGCCATCCGCCTAACAAAGTGTCCCAGGCCCTGGACAGGATAGGGAAGTGAGCCTTTGCTTCAGAAACCTTTGCTATCAGGTCCCTGAATTATATGGCACATTTTACCAGGCTTCAAAGGGATCTGGTTTCTGAGCTCTCTGAAACCTTGGCTGGTGCCGTGTCTGATGAGGTCCGTGACAAAGTGGCCTCTCAGCTGGCCACCATTGAATCTATATCTAACTCCTCTATGCGACTGATATCTCACGCATCAGAAGGAGAAGCTAGAGCAGCGGGTTCAGCTGCAGTCTTGAGACGACATGCCTGGATGCGCTTGTGCAACTTTGGGGAACCCTTTAAGTCTTCTTTTTTTAATGCCCCCATTGAGGCTTTCTTGTTGTTTGGGCCCAAAGTTAAAAGCACACTGGCCAGATGTGAAAAGGACGGTAAGACCCTTTCTGCCATAGGTGTCCATTATTCTTCCCCTCAACATGCTTTCTCCCGAAACCAAAACAGCGGGAAGTTATGGTTCAAAAAATCTCAGGGTCCTTTCCGTGACACACAGGCCGAGTTCTCTCCCAGAGGCAGAGGGAGAAACCTACAGGAAAGATGCTCCTTTTGGGGCAGAGGGGGTCCGCATAACCAGGGTGCTAGGGATTCTTTCCCTGGTCAATCCTACCAGTGCTCCTAAAGAGCGGCCCAACTCCTTTCCTCTGGAGGTGGTTGGGGGATGTTTCTTTTTATACCCTTCTGCCTGGCTAACCATCACCACCAATTCCTGGGTACAAAACAAAGTCTTGGGTCCTGCGTTGATTGCTGTCTCTTCTTCCATGACGTCAGGTCGTCAGGGGTATAAAACATGCAGCTGACACCATTACATCAGTTTTTCTTGCCCCAGATGTCAGGTGGCCCCCTAATGGGAAGCAATTAATTCTATAAATATACAAGGTTATACCTCCAACAAAAAAGCAAATACACCAAAAAGCTTTTAAGCATAGTAAAGGAGAGAAGAGGTATAGCCAAAAGAAGTCAGGGGGCTGCAGGGATGGTAACCAGGACTGCACCAGTGAATACACTCGAACATCTATATTTATGGTAAGTGTACACAACTGTACTATGTTCTTCGTGTTTCACTTTTGCAATCATCACATTTGGGTAGATTCCCAAAGCTAAGGATGGCAGGAGGAATTTAGATAGCATTAGGCCCAGTTATTAGGCCCGGCAAGACTGCAGTGGCAAAGCCAGCTCTGGATTTAGAGAAAATTGGCAAATGGTAATGCTTGGTGAAAGTATGTGCAGAACTCCAGGTAGCAGCTTCTAAGATGTCCCTGGTAGGTACGCCTCTGAGAAAGGCTGTAGAGGTAGATGCAGCCCTGGTTGAATGGGGTCTGATCCCCTGTGGGATAGGTTTTCCATGGTGCTTATAGCAGAAATGAATGCAATGGCCTATCCATTTAGAAATGGTTCGCTTTGAAAAAGCCTTTCCCTCTGTCCCTGCAGCAAATGCCACCAGCAGTTGTTCAGATTTCATTTGAGGTTTAGTCCTATCCAAGTAGAATCTAAGTTGTCTGTGCACATTTAAGGAGTGCAGTATCCATTCCCCTTTGTTCTGTGGATTAGGGAAGAAGGTTGGCAAATGAATGGACTGATTAAGGGCCACACTGGATACCACCTTGGGCATGAAAGAGGGATTGGTCCTGAAGGACACCCTGTCCACATGAAAGATGATGAAAGGTTCCACTGCCATAAGGGCCTGTAATTCAGATACCCTTCTTGCTGAAGTGATTGCTAAAAGGAAAGCTGTTTTCCAAGAAAGGAATTTTAAATCTGCAGTAGCGGCTATCTCGAAAGGAGGAAGGGTGAGTTTCTCCAATACAAAGTTAAGGTCCCAAGCTGGAGATGGAGCTCTTCTGGGTGATCTTAAATATTTTGGCCCCTCTAAGGAACTGCTTGAGGAGTGGATGGGAGAAGAGAGGAGGTTCTGTGTTATAATGAGCTGAAATGGCTGAGGCATGAATTTTTATAGAGGAAAAAGATAGACCCTTGTGAAGCATCTCAGTTAAGTACTGTAAAATCTGAGGTAAACTGGGCACTGTTGTGCTCATCCCTTGAGATTGATTCCAGGCACAGAATCTTTTCCATTTTTCAGCATAAGATTTTCTAGTACTAGACCTCCTTGCCTCTAAAGTGATATCCATCACAGGTTTACTGAAGGAGGGTAAAATAGAGATTAGGTAATTAGCCAGGCTGCTAGGTTCAGTGTTTGAAGCTGAGGGTGCAGAATCTGGTTCTCCTGCTGAGACAGCAGGGTAGGAGTCTGAGGCAGGTGCCATGGGGCCAACAGTGACACACTGCGCAAGAGGGGGTACCAGTGTTGGCGTGGCCAGTGTGGTGCAATCAAAATCGTCCTTGTTTTGTCTTGCTTGATCTTAAGTAGTACCTTAGAGAGCAGAGGCAGAGGAGGAAAGGCATAAACTGATAGGTTTTTCCAGCTGAAGGACAGAGCATCCACTTTCCAAGCTGGTCTGTGGGGAGTCCTTGTGCAAAATTTGTCCAATTTATAGTTCTGGGGGGAGGCAAACGGGTATATATCTGGGCTTCCCCATTTGCTTGTCAACATGTTGAAAATCCTTGGTTCCAGTTTCCACTCATGTGGGTCCATGAGGTTTCTGCTTAGTTCGTCTGCCAGTGTATTTAGTTTCCCTGGCAGGAATTGAGCCTGTAGATGCACTTGGTAGCTCAAGGCTGTGTTCCACAATGCCATGGCTAGTCTGCAGAGGGGGTAAGAATGCGTATCCCCCTGCTTGTTTATGTACCACATAACAGTGGTGTTGTCCATCTTTACCATTAATTGTCCTGGAAGAATGTGGTCCTTGAAGGCTGTCAAATCATTCTGTACAGCTAACATTTCTTTTTGATTGATATGCAGGTGCATTTGACTTGGGTTCCATTTGCCCTGAATGCACTTCCCTGCCAGGTGAGCCCCCCATGCATAGTTTGATGCTTCTGTTGTTAGGGTTTGGGCGGAAGGGAGTAGTGTGAATGGTAGTCCCTTGTTTGGTGGCAGGCCTCTGCCCACCAAAGGAACTCTAGGCATAGGCAAGGTACAATAGGAATCATTGATTCTAGATCCTGAGAATGTTGACACCATAGGCTTTTTAGATACCATTGTAGTTTCCTCATATGCAGTCTTGCATATGGAATTAGAAGAATGCAGGAGGCCATGAACCCCAAGGCTTGTAGTATTTGCCTTGCAGATAGAAAGGTTTTTGTGGCCACTTGTTTGAAGTAGGTTGTCAAATGAATTTGGTTCTCTGGCATGAGGAAAGCCATCTGGGAAGTTGTGTTCAAGCTTGCTCCAAGGAATATAATTTCTTGAATGGGTACCAGGTGCGATTTCTTTTCATTTATGGTGTACCCCAGATAAGTTAGCACCCTTTGTACAAAGGCCAGATGTTTCACAAGTATGTCCTGGCTTTCTGCCTGAATTAGACAATTGTACAGGTATGGGTATATTTGAATATTTCTTTGCCTGCAAAATGCAATGACTGGAACTAGGCACTTTGTGAATACCGTGGGCACAGTAGATAAGCCAAAAGGCAGTGCAGAGAACTAATAGTGCGTGTAGCCTGCTTTGAAGAGTAGGTATCTTCTGCAAGATTTCCTGATTGGGATGTGCAGGTATGCTTCCTTTAAATCTAGTGTTGCCAACCAGGCATCTTTGCCTAGCATCGGAAGCAATTGGTGAAGAGTCAGCATCTTGAATTTTGGAATCACCAAAAAGGTCTTTAGAGTAGACAGGTCCAGGATAGGACGCCATGAATTGTTTTTGTGGGTACCAGGAAAAAGTCTCGAGTAGAAACCTTGTCTCTTTCCATCTTTTGGTATCAATTGAATAGCCCCTATGCTTAAGAGAGATAGTACTTGCTTTTGGGCCTCTGCCCACTGATTTGGAGGTAGATCTGGCCAATCTTTTGGAGTTGGTAACGTGTGGAAGTGAAATCTGTATCCTTGGGACACTATATTTAAAACCCATTTGTCCTGGGTAATGAGTCCCCAGTTCTTTGCATGAAGTGCAATCTTTCCCCCCAAAGGGGCAGACAGTTGAGAAGTGCTTGGAAGTTTTAAAAAGAAGTCATTGAGACAGTTTACCATAGGGGGAAGTTTTATTACTCCCAGATTTGGAAGTGGAGGCCCCCCACTGCTTAGTCCTGTGCATCCCCTGGGACTGAAGCATGGGTGCTCTGCTGGATCTGGGTATGGACTGAGAAGGTCTAGAAGAGGCAGGAAAGGACCGGTTCTCTTCAATTTAATAAGTGTAAAGCCTTTAAATTTATACTTAAGAGTTTTCAAAGTATTAATGATATTCCTTTTCATACATGGAATAAATTCTCTTGTGACACTGAGGGTGTTGTGTATGCTCTCAAATGCCCTTGCAACTTATTTTACATTGGGGAGACAAAGAGGGCATTCAAAGTGAAATTATTGGAGCATGCAAGGGATATTCACAATCAAAAATTATAAAGTTCCATAGCAGTACATTTCCAGCATTTCCATAAGGGTAATAATGAAGGGCTAGAAGGCAATATTTTGGAAAAAAATAAATGTCAGTTTATGATGAATGTAATTTAAAAAAACAACTTCTGATTAAGGAAGCAGTATACATCCTTAAATTTGATACTTTGCACCCACATGGGCTAAATGAAGAATTAAATTGGAGAGTGTTTATTTAATTGTTTAATTGTTTTATTGGTAGGTTTTTTGAGTATTTAGGCAAGTTCTTTTTCATGTTGTTCTTTACTCCTTGAAGGCTTTTTCAAGCCGAGATGTCAGAGATACGTTTTGTGCCATAAATTGTGCAATAAATTAGTTTTGGATTCTGTGGCTGGTTGTATTTTATTTTATTTTTTCGTTTGTGGTGACTCAGCTCATGGCTGCTAAATATACCTTAGTGGATGCATATGATAAGCCATCCTGAAGTAGCTCATACAAATATTTTAAGACCAGAGGGATATTAACCTCAATGGATCCCCTGATTTCATTTAGAGACCGCTTGGAAAACCCCATCCATTTATAAACACAAGATTTTCTAGAAGCAGGTTTTATGGCCTCCTCCAACACTTACTGCACATCCTCATGAAATATGTGCCTGAACTGAATCATGACTGAATTGTCCAGATTGTCAATTGAAGTTTTTTCAAATCAGGGTGCACTAGTCGCCCTCAATACTATGTCAGCAGATCCAGAATGTGAGGAAGTTTGTGGTAATTGCCCTTTCCACATGTTTCCCTGAACTATGGGAAGTACCTTTTGAATCAGAGGAAAGGGTGGAAATGCATACAGGAACATTCCTGTCCAAGGGAATGGGAATGCTTCTTATCTTCCAAGCATGGCTGTAAGGATGTCTGGAACAGAATTTCTCTAGTTATCTGTTTTGAAAGATGTGAACAGATCTACTTGAGGTGTTCCCCACATCTAGATTAGATCCTGGAACAGCACTGTTATGAGCTTCCACTCATATACAGTAGGTCTGCCCAGGATCTGCACAGTTTGTCTGCCACAATGTTTTGTTCTGATGGGATGTATGAAGCCTGAAGAGTCAAAGAATAGAGAAGCCAGCTCCCAGGCCATCACTGACAACCAGCACAGAGGTGTAAGACCGCGTACCTTTTGTTTGTTGAGATACCGTTTTATAAGACAAGACATTGGCTTTGGACAGAAAGGCCATTCTTTCATTGGAATCTATTAAGCACCCTCGAAAGGTGAGTCTTTGTGAGGGGGTCAGGCATGACTCCTGGAGGTTTAACTTGGACCCTAAAAGAGGGAGTAAGACCAAAACATTTTCTAATGATGCCAAACAAATGGACATAGATAACTTGCTGATTTGTGCATAGTAAGTAAGGAAGAATGTGGATGCCCATAGTCCGACATGGGCCAGTAATAGGGCAAGGCATTTTGTAAACAGTTGAGGAGCAGTGGATAGCCCAAAGGATAACATAGAAAACTAATAGTGAGTCAACAGATCTCAGATACCTTCGGAAGTGATGAACAATGGGGATATGATTATGGGCATACTGTAAGTCCAGGGTCACCATGAAGCTCTGCTCTGGCAGCTTGAAGTTAGGAACCATAAAGAAAAGGAAAGATCCATCCCTGAGCTCCATGAGAGTTTATTTTTGGGACCCAGGAAAATTTAAGACCAAAAAACGCACTCGCCTGGAAGGATGGCACCTGATCTATAACCTCTGAGCCTAGCAAATGCTGGAAAATTGCAGGGAGTAACAAAGACTTGTCCAGCGGATGAGAGGGAACTCTCCGAATGGAGGAGGGTGAGCCTTCCATTACCATCGGTAACCCCTGCTCACAACTTTGAGAACCCATTTGTTGGAAACCACTGATGATCAAGCCACCTTGTTGAGACACAATTTTACAGATGTAACACCCAACGAGGGGCTTGGAAAAGACAGTCTCCCTGACTTGATAGTCATAAATTGGGATGTGGTTATCCTGTTTGGGAAAAGGACCTCTCTTGTTAGGCTTGGTGAAGCTCTCATCCTGCCATCTCCTTTTATTACCTTTGTTCTTGTAAGACTGGGGCTTTTGTTTAAGAAGACGCTGAAAATTATTCTGCTTAAAATGGAGAACTTAAGAATATGAAACATTTTGACACCCCTTGCATCAATTTATCTCAGTTATCCCAGGTTTAAGGAGCTGATTAGCTGTTGTACCAAACACACAATTAGACTCAATAGGAGCATTCAGATTCTCAGTTTTTAAATATTCAGAAAGTGTTTGGCTCTGCAACCAAGTATACCTCCTCATCACAACAGATAAAGCTTAATTTCTAGAAATATTGTCAGCCCCCTCCAAGGCACTCTTTAACGTGTGTTTTGACACCTGAGAAACATTGGAAACAATATCCTTGACATAGGCTTTCTGCTCAACAGGTAATGATGCAGTAAACACTTCTAAACTATACATGCATCGCAACCCAAACTTCCACATAAAACAGTGACAGTTAAGTACTTTAAAAGCTACCAAGCTGGACTGTGTCAGCCTCTTTCCCTGAATTTCTAGTCACTTACCTAATTTATCTTGAGGCCCGGACTTGAAAACATGGGCTTTTTATTAGAAATGGTAGCGGGGGACACAGAAGCAGGGTCCAAAAACAAAGGAGCTTGGATTCCAGGCATGTCAGAGGATACTCCAAATTTCCTAAACACTTTTTTAGGGATAGCCTCAATAAGCAGAGGAGAACTACAGGCTATCCTGAAAACATCATTCAACAACAGGATCAGCGGAGGATGCCCTGTCAATCTTGAGGGCAACGGAGGACTTCTCCCATTTAAACAGATCCCTAAAATTAAACCAGCATTTGGGAAAAAAAAAAAAGTTATGTACTTACCATAATGTTCCATGTGTGTTGTCCATGTCAACTTCATTCTTCACTGGTTGGGTTTGGAACCGATCCTCGGTTCCGATTCGGCCCTATACAAAAGCTCAAGGTCTTCCACTGGCTCATGGCTATATTCCCTATCCCATCCTATACTAGTAAAGCTCCCCAGATCTTGTTTGCTGATAACAGTTACCCAATGGATTATTTCAGCATGTTATAGGATATGAATGTCAGAGAACATTACTTGCCAGATGTAACCGCTCAATCCTTCAGGAGTCATAGGCTGGGGGAAGTAGGGTGAGATGGACAACACTCATGGAATGGTACGGTGAGTACATAACATTTTTATGTGATGTTGTCCTATCTCGCCCTCATTCTTCACTGGTTGGGACAGCGTCCCTAGCACCGTGTTTCTTGGTTGGCTCAAAGGATAATATTCTTCAGAACAGTGGACCCAAAAGAGACCCTGTTCCTGGAGGCCAACTCCACTTTGTAATTAGTGATAAAGGTATAAGGCTTTGCCCATGTTGCAGCAGCACAAATGTTATCAATTGGTAGTCTAGCATGAAAAGTAGAAGAAGCTGCTACGGCTCTCGTAGAATGACCCTTGACTTTACTGGGAAGATCTTTGTATTTGTATGCAAAATTAATACAATCCAACAGCCATTTTGAAAGTGTGACCTTCGATACAGAAGCACCTTTCTTAGCTTCTGAAAATGAAACAAATAATTGATCAAATTTTCTGAAATCCTTTGTCCTATGCAAGCAGGAATGTAATTGTCTGTGCACATCCAGTTGGTGTAGCATATATTCTGCCTTGTTGCTATAGTTGGGAAAAAACTATGGACTGACTTAAAGTAGACTCTGAGCATGCATTTGGTAGGAAGGATGGATTTGTTTGAAGGGATAGTCTGTCTTTGTGGAAAAGCATGTAGGGGAGCTTTATCAATAATGCTTGCAGCTCTGAAACCCTTCTAGCAGAAGTGATGGCAACCAAAATAATTGTTTTCCATGTCAAGAACTTTAGATCACAGGATGATGCAGGTTCACAGGGCGGAAGAATCAAACAGGACAAAACAAGGTTTAGGTCCATGGTGTTAGAGGGGCCTTAATGGGTGGTCTTAACAAAATAGTGTTACAGAATATATGAAAACTGGATATCACTGCTAACTGGACTCGAATGGTACCTGCAGCTGCGCCTTCATTAAACAGGATAATTAGAAATTCAAGAACAGAACCTATAGGGGCAGAAAAAGGATCAATGTGATTACTTAATGCCCAAGAAGAAAATCTTTTCCATTTGTTCACGTACAATTTTCTCCTTGAAGCCTTATGAGACAAGCTCAAGATATGTTTCACAGAAGGAGA
Source organism: Protopterus annectens (assembly GCF_019279795.1). NCBI lineage: Eukaryota > Metazoa > Chordata > Ceratodontiformes > Protopteridae > Protopterus > Protopterus annectens. The sequence goes on from NC_056746.1 coordinate 657,049,330, forward strand.
AAGGTTAGGGAGCTGGGCTATATTTGGAATTGGAGCAGCCACGCTGTCAATTTGAGGGTTTGAAGAGAGGGGTAGAGGATTCCTGACGTATGAGTCAGAAGGTCTGGAACTGGGTCCAGAACCCACAGCTCCTCCTGGAGATGAGACCAAAGGAAGGAGAACCAAATTTGATGAGGTCAGTATGGGGCAATGAGAATCAGATTGCTTCCCAATGAGCTGGCATTCTTAAGAACTTTGGGTATCAAGGGAAAAGGAGAGGAGGCATAAAGAAGACCCGAGGGCCAATCATATATAGGTGCATCCCTTGGTGACTCCCCCCGAGGGGGGATTAGGGCAAAATAGCTGCTGCATTTGGCATTCATGGATGTGGCAAAAAGGTTGCAGCAAGGCTGGCCCCATTTGTGGAAAATCCTCTCCACTACTTCTTGTTTTAGGGACCACTCATGAGGCAACAGAATTGCTCTGCTGAGTCTGTCTATCACGTTGTATTTCCCTGGGATGTGCATTGCTATCAGAAAGCACTGAGAGGAGGTTGTCCACTGCCATACTCTCAGAGCCTCTCGACAAAGGAAGTAGCACCTGGTTCCTCCTTCTTTGTTTATATACCAAACAACTGACATGTTGTCTGCCTGTATTGCAATAGCTCCCAGCGAAAAAGAGTCTTGAAGTGCCTGCAACATCAAAAGCACCGCTCTCATCTCTAGGGCATTAATGTGCAAATGGGCCTTGTGATCCTGCCAAGTGCCTTGGGCTGTCCTTCCCAGATAATGCCCCCCCCCCCACCCTATCTGGGAGGTGTCCATGGTTACTGTGGCTAAAGGCTGTGGAAGGACAAAGGGTTGACCTGTGGTCACATGAGTGGAGTGAAGTCACCAGCGAAGGTCTTTTTTGCAGGACACTGTTATCAGAATTTCGTGAGACATGGGTAGTTCCTGGAATGACCACTGAGTGAACAGCAGCCACTGCAGGATTCTCATGTGCATGCATGCTAATGGAACTAAGTTTATCGCTGCTGCCATGGGTCCCACGACTTAACAGTTCTTGCCTGTACTGTTCTTTTGGAAGAAGGTTTAAGAATTGATGTTGCAGAAATAAAATTCTCTCTGTAGGAAGTTTTGCCATCATTTTTGTTGTTCTAGATCTGCCCCTATAAAAATATGTTGAGATGGCGACAAGGCAGATTTTTCATAATTTATCATGATTCCCAGGTAAGAGCAGAGAAGTAATGTAGTGTCTCTTCTTTTTAGTCTTCGATGCTTGGTGGTGGCAGTTAGGAGCCAGTCATCTAGATACAGAAACACTCAGAATCCCAGATGTCTCAAGTGAGCCGTGACCATTGCCATACACTTGGTGAACACTCTGGGGCTTTAGTGAGACCAAAGGGCAGGGCCCGAAATTGGTAATGACTGGCTCCCAACAGAAAGTGGAGATGACTCCTGGATGGCCAGTCCATTTTTATGTGGTAGTATGCATCCTGAAGGTCTACAGAGCACATCCAATTGTCTTTTCCCAGAAAGGGAAAAATTGACTGCAATGTTACCACTTTGTCTTTCTTACTGATTCATTTAATCTGCTGAGGTCCAAAATGAGCCTCCAGTCCCCTGTTTTCGTTGGCACTAAAAAGAACCTTGAGTAAGTTCCTGATCCTATTTGGTCTGCAGGGACTCTTTGGATGACTCTTTTGTCCAGCAAATTTTGAATTTCTAGTTGCCTCTTCCCTCTGACTGGCTGGAACATCCAGGGTGTTCTTTATGTTTAGGACAAGAAGATAGAAGGGTATAGAGTAGCCTCTGGATATGATACTTTGTACCCATTTTTCTTTTGTTATTTCCAGACAGGCATCTTGATACAAAAATAAGCGACCCACGACTACCTACAGAGATGGACAGATTGGCCTCCCTTCAGGAGCACTAAAAGGGCCTACCAAGGAAAGAATCCCTGTTGCCCTGATTTTGCAGACCCCTTCTGCTGTGTGGATGGAGTCTCTCATTACTGCTTTCCCCTCTGCCTCTGGAGGAAGAGTCACCACACGTGTCCTGAAAAACTTTCTGGGATTTTCGGACCCACATCTTTCCTCCCTTTTGACCTTTTGTGTAAGGTCTAGAAGGTAGGGAAAAATAGACTCCTATGGCAGAAAGAGTTTTCCCTTCTTGCTCACACCTGGTGAGTGTGTCCTTAACTTTTGGCCCGAAGAGGGATGAGCCATTGAAGGGGGCATTAACAAAGGCAGACTTAAAGGGTTCCGCAAAGTCACATAAGTGCATCCAGGAATGTTTCCTCAGGGAAATTCCTGAGCCCACTGCCCTACTCACTCCATCTGCTGCGTAGGAAATAAGCCTTATGGAGAAGTTAACCACAGAGTTTATAATGGAGAGCTGAGAGGAAACCTTGTCCAATACCCCTGCAGCTACTGAACCTTGTAGAGTTATCTCCTAGATCCTTTAGAAGATCTCTTTGTAGCCTAGTAAAGTGCATTACATAATTCAGCGATCTGAGTGCAAAAGTCACTGAAGAGAACATGCACTTCTCGTATCTCTCCATCGTAGGAGACTCCTTGTTTGGCAGATGGGCAGTCTCTGAAAGTTCCATTTTGGTGGCTGCCGCCCCCCACCATAGCATCCACTAGGACACCCTTAGTAAAACATTCCCTGTCCGTAGGTGCAGTAATAAATTTGTTTGGCCTCCAAGGAAGAGGTTCCACTGAGGAGACTCCCATGCTTTTCAACTGACTAGGGACCTCGTCAGAAAGGTATTCTGGAGAAGTTTCGGAAGAGAGGAGTTCACCCAATGGGGCATTTGGAGGCCTAGGGTCTCTGTGTGTCTGTGGATGATGTGGTGCTGAGATAGACGCCAATGCCTTTGGGGGAAGAATGTCAGGATCCAAGAGTGGAGCTGTCTGTGGAGACAGCACTCTCCTCATCATCTCAAAAGCCCACCTCCTCTGATCCGATGACACCTCTGGCTCCAGAGAGCCAGCCCCGGAACCAAGAGGGTTGGCTCCGAGGCCGATGTAGGAGCAGAGCTCACCCGCACTGAAGTCTCGAGAGGTAAGGTTGGTTCTGACAAATGTCCGATATGAGTCTCCTTCCTGGACCTGACCTTAGAGCATTGGCTCCTAGATCCCTCTAATTCAGATGGAACCAAGGATGCTGGAGAAGATGTCGGGCCCGAAGATCCCAGAATGGGTCTTGGCGACCAAGCGTTCTACTACTACAGGGTCAAGACATTCCAACTCCGAGGTCCCAGGTCAGATCGGAAGAGGAATCGATGTTGAAGGAGAGGTCCTGGTTGGTTCCAAATCCCTCAGGGTTGGAGCCAATAGCAGTTTGGCCAGTGCCAGTGTCCTTAAAATTCTTTGCACCACCCGATCCATGTTATTATCAGAAAGACTCCTGGAGGACCAAGAGGAGGGGGCAGGAGATCCTACTGGTTGTAGTAGAGGTGACCTTAAAGTAGGGGAGACTGGTACCAATTCCAGAGACCGGCTCCATAATTCAAACTCTATCGGCACTGATACTGAAGGAGCCGATGAGGGAAATTTCGGGGCCCAGCAATCTTTGGGTCCAAAGATGCAACTTTGGTCAGCTTTTTTGCTGGCTCCAATTGGCCAGAAGAAGGAAATAACTATTTTCAAGATCTGTCAGACTTCGATGAAGGAGACTTGGTCAGTTTTGAAGAGCCCTGACCTTCTAATGCTTCCGTGAAGGGGGACTTCAGTAAAAAAGAAGTTATGTACTCACCATAACGTTCCATGTTTGTAGTCCATCTCATCCTTCATCCTTACATATGGGATTGGAGCCGATCCTCGGCTCCAACTTGGCCTATTTACAAGCTAGAAGACTTCTGGTTGGCACGTGGCAAGGTAGGCATCCCATGGTGCACCAGTACAATCCCGAGATCTTGTTTGCTGCTAACTATGAGAAATAATAAATAATGATAACAACATTTTTCTGTCTCCAGGTACTTCCAGGATGGGGGTATGAGGGTGGGTTCATAAGAATGAAGGGTGAGATGGACTACAAACATGGAACGTTATGGTGAGTACATAACATCTTTATGTTCTGTAGTCCTATCTCACCTTCATTCTTACATATGGGACAGCGTCCCTAGCACCTTATTCTTGCGTGGCTCAAGGAAAAATACTCCTGAGTACCGTGGAACCAAAGGATGCTCTACCCCTGGAGGTTAAATCTAATTTGTAATGAGTAATAAAAGTGTGAGGGGTAGCCCACATAGCTGCTGCACAAATATTATCAAGTGGGACCCTGGCTTGAAAGGCTGCAGAGGTAGACTGAGATCTAGTAGAATCAGCCTTGATTTTAAAGGGCAAAGGTCTATCCTCAGAACTGTAAATGTAAGCTATACAGCTAGAAATCCAATTAGAGAGAGTTATTTTGGAAACTGGTAAGCCCGACCTGGATTCAGAGAAGGAAATGAATAATTAATCTGGTAGCGTTGTCGCCTCACAATAAAACATTGCCCTGTTCGATTCTCAGCTAGAGCGTCTTCTGTGTGGAGACATGCGTGAATGGGATGTACCTTCGTTGAAGGTTGTGCATCAGAGCTGGCAACTCGGTACGTAAAAATCTTCTGCCAATCATTAGCGGACCGGAGTTCCGCTGTGGTGACCCTTAACCGGGAAAAGCCGAAAGACACAACAACATTTCCTGATTTTTTTAGTCCGGTGCAAATAAAAATGTAATTGTCTATGGACATCCAGCTGGTGAAACCTGTATTCAGCTGCGTTGGAGTGATTTGGAAAGAATACTGGGAGTTCTACGGCTTGATTCAACGTGGCATGGGAACAGACCTTGGGGACAAAAGAGGGATTAGTACAAAGGGACACCCTGTCTTTGTGAAAAATCAGATAAGGGGGTTTTACAGACAATGCTTGCAACACTGACACCCATCTGGCCGACGTGCTAGCCACCAGAAACAACGTCTTCCCAGACAAGAATTTCAAAGAGGGCGAATGAGAAGGCTCAAAGGGCGGAGAAGTTAATTTGGATAACACAAAATTTAAATCCCATGAGGCCACAGGTTCTTGGACGGGGGGGGGGGGTTAACAAAGTGGCACCTTTAAGGAAGGTTTTGCACAGCTTATGTGATATCAGATTAGAATCTGGAAAACCTAGATGAAAATTTTAAATCACTGCCAATTGAACTCTGATAGTGGCAGCTGCAGATCCTTGGTGAAAAAGCTCAGACAGAAATTCCAAAACCACTGGAATGGAGGCAGTGTAAGGGTCAACATTCATTTTCTCTGCTCATATAGAGAATCTTCTCCAATTACTGGATTATAGTCTCCTAGTGGAAGGTTTATGAGAAAACTTAAGGATACGAGTCACGGAGGGTGAGAAGTCGTGAAGCCTGACTAGGGATGGAACTGGAGCAGCGAAGCTGTCAAGTTGAGGGTGTGTAAGGAGGGATGAAGCAAACCTGACATGTGAGTCAACAGATCTGGAACTGGGTCCAGAATCCAAGGATTGTCTAGAAGAAGAGGCTCGAGAAAGGGGAACCAAACCTGACGAGGCCAGTAAGAAGCAATGAGGATAAATTTGCTTCCCAGACATTTTGCTTTCTGAATAACCTTGGGAATAAGAGGAAAGGGAGGAAAAGCATACAGGAGACCCAGGGGCCAATCGTGTACAAGTGCGTCTCTCGGTGACTCCCCTGGTGGGGGGAGGAGGGAGAAGTAGCTGCGGCATTTGGCATTGATTGGACTGGCAAAGAGGTCGCAGCAAGGCTGTCCACATCTGCGGAAAATCTGTTCCCTTGTTTCCTGTTTCAGAGACCACTCTTGAGGCATCAGAATTGCCCTGCTGAGCTTGTCGGCTATCACGTTGGTCATCCCTGGAATGTGCGTTGCCACCAGAAAATGCTGGGAAGATATCACCCATTTCCAAACTCGCATGGCCTCTCAACAAAGTGGGCAAGATTTGGTTCCACCCTGTTTGTTGATATACCATACTACCGACATGTTGTCTGATTGTATTGCAATAGTCCACAGAGGTAGAAGGTTGTGAAGTGCTTGCAACGCCAGGAGCACCGCCCTCATCTCTAGAACGTTGATATGCAGATGAGCCTTGTGATCTTGCCATGTGCCTTGGACAGTTCTGCCAAGATAATGCCCCCCCCCAACCCTATCTGTGAGGCATCTGTGGTCACAGTGGCAACAGGTTGGTGAGGAACAAATGAAGCACCCGTGGTTAACTGATTGGATAGTGTCCACCAAAGGAGGTCCTTCTTGCAAGATTCTGTCAGCAGAATGTGATGAGATAATGGTAGGTGCTGAAAGGACCATTGGGACAACAGGAGCCACTGAAGAATTCTCATGTGTAGCCTGGCTAGTGGCACTAATAGTATGGTGGAAGCCATGATCCCTAGGAGCTGCAGAATAATCTTGGCTTTGACCTTTTGTAAGGGGAGAAGATGCTGAATTTGAAGAATCAGAACCTTTCGGCATGAAGACGAGCCAACATGTTTACTGTGTCTATCTCTGCGCCTATAAAAATCACAGATTGAGAGGGCAATAAGGCAGTTTTTCCCAATTTATAGAAATTCTCAGCTGGGCACAAAGCTGAAAAGTAGCGTCCCTGGTCTGAAGAAGTAGATGCCTGGTGGGGGCAGTCAGGAGCAGTCATCCAGATATGGAAACACCTGGAATCCTTGACATCTCAGGTGAGCTGTCACTACTGCCATACATTTGGTAAACACCCTGAGAGCTGTGGTGAGAACAAAGGGCAGAGCACGAAACTGGTAGTGACTGGCTCCCAGCCGGAAGCATAGATGACTCCTCGACGCCCTGTCCATTTTTATGTGGTAGTAGGCATCTTGGAGATCTATTCAGCACATCCAATTGTCTTTCCCTAATAACGGAAGTATAGACTGAAGTGTCACCATCCGGAACTTGTCCTTCTTTACTGATTTGTTCAATCTGCTGAGGTCCAGAATGGGCTTCCAGTCCCCTGTACGTTTTGGCACTAAAAAGAATCTGGAGTAAGTTCCGGATCCGATTTGGTCTGCTGGGACGGTTTGGATGACTCTGTTTGACAGATGATCCCTGTGATTGGGTGGAACATCCAGGATCTTCTTGGGAACAAAAGGTGGAAAAGAAAAGGGTATGACATAACCTCTGGTAATAATTCTTTGAACCCACTTGTCTTGAGTGATACCCAGCCAGGCTTCTAGGTACAAAGAAATGCGACCCCCGACCAGCCCCAGAGAAGCACAGTCAGGCTCCACATCAGGAGCACTGGTAAGGCCGGACCCGAAAGGAATCGCAACCTCCCTGGTTTTGCAGACCGCCCCTGCCTCTAGGGTGACGTCTACCATTTCCTCCTCCTCCTCTACCTCTGAAGGAGGAGTCACCCTGTGCCTCCTGGAAAAACCTCTGAGACTTCTTGAACCACATCTCTCTGACCCTTAGGGTATGGTCTAGAGGGAACAGTAAATCATACTCCCATGGCAGGGAGTGTTTTTCCTTCTTGCTCGCACCGGGTGAGAGTGTCCTTTACCATGGATCCAAACAATGAGGAACCACTGAAGGGGGCATTGGTAAAGGTAGACTTGAACGGTTCCGCAAAGTTACACAAACGCATCCAGGAATGAAATTCCTGAACCCTCTGCTCTACTCGCCCCAACGGCTGCATACGAAATAAGCCACATGGAAGAGTTGACGAGAGAGTTCAAGGTGGACAACTGAGCAGAAACCTTGTCAGGGACTCCTTCAGTACATGTACCTTGTAAAGAACCTCCTAACTCTTTAAGGAGATCTCTCTGAAGCCTCGTGAAGTGAGTAAGGTAGTTCAGCGATCTAAGGGTAAATGCCACTGAAGAAAGGATATGCTTCCCATATCTGTCCATCGTTCATGACTCCTTATTTGGCGGGTGAACAGAAGAAGTCTCAGCTAGCTCCTCCTTAGTGGCCGCCACCACCACCACCATGGCATCTACAGGAAAACTTTTAGACAAAAAAAATCTTTTCCTGGTGGGACAGAAAGAAACTTGTTCAGTCTCCTGGGGACTGGCTCCATGGCATCAGGAGTATCCCACACCTTTCGACTAACTAGATCCATCAGTTCATCGAAGGGTGGAGACACCGAAAAGGCTGAAGGTTGAGACCCAAAAGCCTTCAGGTACACTGACTACTCATCAGAAGGGGTGACAGTGGGCCATTTGCACCTCTGTTTAAGGATTTCCAGGATGTCTACGAAGGAGACATCATCAGAGGACGGCTTGGGGGACCCGTCTGACTCCTCAAAGTCAGTGTCAGAGGGCAGAGACTTATCCTGGGAGTCTACATGCTTCCTCTTACATGTTCTCTACCATGAGGGCTCCTTAGAAGGACATTCCAGGGAGGTCTCGGAAGAGTAGGGGGCCACCAGCTGGTGGCTCCTAAGGCTGAGGGTCTCTGCTGTCCACAGAGGGAGTAGGAACTAAGGCAGAAGTAGGTCACTAAGGGGAAGAGTGCCGGTATCTCTGGTAGGAGCTGACGATGGGGACAGCATACTCATTATCTTGAATGCTGACCTCTCCGGCTCCGAAGACCTCCCCAGCTCTGAGGAGACCGAGGATGCCGTTGGCTCCGAGATAGACATAGGGTTCGAACTCACCCTAGCCAATGCACTGAGAGGAAGACTCGGAACCAAAAAAGTTTGATTCCAAGCATCCCTTTTCGAGGCTGACCGGGGAGCTTCGGCCCCTAGACATTACAGATGGTGCCAAGAGTGTTGGAGCAGAACTCTGCTCCAAAACAGCCACGACGGAGATGGAGCCGAAGGTTCCACCAGTGGTACCTAACACTCCGGCTCCGAAAGCCCAGCATGGCTCGGAGGAGGAATGATCTCAGAGAGATGAACGGACTTGAGTGGCTCCAGAACTGACTGGGTCAGAGCCAACAACAATTTAGGCAAAGCAGATGACTTCAACAGTTTCAGCACTACCCTCTCCACATCTTCTTCTGATAAACTCCTGGAAGACCTGGATGACAGAGTAGGAGAGCGGGATCTCTGAGGTATCAAGAGATTTCAATACAGAGGAGGCTGGCAGAGGATCCATAGACCGGCTCTGTGAAATAGTCTCAATGGTCTCCGTGGTCGGCTCCGAAATACATGGAACCGTCCCTGTAATCACTGTACTGCTCTCAGTCAGCACCAAGGTCTGTGGAGCTGATGAGACAGTGGACTTGTCTGATTTGGTGATTTTAAGAGGTGACTCCGAGGCACCAGCTGGTGCCAGGGAGGGCCTCTTAGAGGACTTAGACTTTCCCTTAGTAGATTTAGAAGAGGAGGAAGAGCAGGACAGATCTTCCCCAAAGGAAGGTTTAAGAAGACCTTTTAGGATGAGCTTGTTTTTCCTCTCTTGCAATACCCTAGGACTAAAAGCATGGCAAAATAAACAGGTCTTCTGTAAATAGATGACCCCCAAACAGTAAACACAGTTATCATGACCATCTGTTATGGACATTTTCTGAGAGCACTTAATACATTTTTTAAAGCCAGATGGCTTATGATACTTACTCTCTTTGGACATTCTCACTGAATGGACACACGCACACAGAGAAGAAGGAGAAGGAGGACTAGGTCCTCTAATTTAAATGGGCCTAGCCCTGAAGGAAAGAGAAAGACACCACAAGGACTAGGTCCTCTAACTTAAACGGGCCTAGCCCGGGCAGGAAAGGAAATGAAGAAACTAGGTTTTCCAACTAAAACAGACCTAGAAAGTTACAGCAAAGATAGAATTTCACACACTCAAACAATAATATCAGCAAAACAAGCGGGAATCCGCAAAAACTCAGACTTATGACAAGAAATAACAGAACGTAGTTCTGTTAACAATGATAGCAAATCCAACAATGTTAACAAATTAACAAGCGGGAAACCGCCAAAACTAGACTAGCCTATTAACAATGCACAGTCTAACAGAGCACAAAAGGTGCCTACAACTTCTGTCTATGAAGACATGAAAACCAGCACACAGGATACCAATACTAAGTCAAAAAAGGCCAAAGGCCAATGATTGCACCAAATGGCGCAAGTATAAAGCTAACTACACTAATAGCAACTACGCCAACTGACTAACAATAAAACAGTAACAGTTTTTTACTATTTTAAACTAACAGAGCCAAAAATTGGGGAAAAGGTTTAAGTAAATGCAACACTTAGCCAGAGACAAAGAGAAGCACAACTGAACTCGTTGCAGCGGCAAAGAGATCTGGGGATTGTACTGGTGCACCATGGGATACCTACCAAGCCACGAGCCAAACAGAAGTCTTCCAGCTTGTAAATTGGCTGAGTCGGCTCCGATCCCATATGTGAGAATGAAGGTGAGATAGGACTACGGAACATCCTCTTACTATAAGCCTGTTCTTCCTTTCAAGCAGCACTCTAGAACTACAAGTAAACAGTGACAATACCTCACGAAACCAAAAGGCAAGAAGGCACAAAAATGTTGCAAGATAAAAGAACTTGATAATTTATTTGTAAAAATAATAAAATAATCACGTGAGCTCTTTCATTTAACAAATGCAAACTTGATCAGACAAATGAATAAAATCAAGACATTAATATGTTCTGACAAATCCCTTGACAAACTACTATCTAACACCCAAAGCTGTTTCACAGCAATAGAGAAGTGGCTAGCTGGACGGCAACTAATTCTGAATCCAAAGAAAACCAAATTATTACTCTTCCATCCTACCCAAAAACTCCCAAACACTGCCTTTACCATACAATCCAATAATGGGACAATTATCTCCCCAGACGCACACACGAAACTATTAGGAGTGACCATTGATAATAAACTCAAATTCGACATCCATATTAATCAAACCATTAAGACCGTTAACAAGAAACTGGGGTCACTATATAGAATCAAATCCTTTCTAACACCAAATGCAAAAGTTACCCTAGCTCGCTCGCATTTACTCTCTACCCTTCTATACGCCTCTCCACTGTTTACCAACCTTAACAAATCAGACCTAAATAAACTATCATGCTCCTACAACCATATAGCCAGATTTGCAACTGGCAAACCATATAGAACTCATCATTGTATTAACCTAAAATATCTTGGCTGGTTAGAACTCCCAAACCTTCTTCAACTAAACCAACTCATTGAGGCATTCAAAATACTCAAACACCCTGAAAAGTCCCCAGCACTGGGTAAATTAATCATACCATACACCAATCTAAATAGTCTTGGTCCTCGTAGAACACTCATTCAAACAGTCAAATCCTTTAACTCTGGAGGAGATGCATTATTTGCTAACTCCATTGGTAAGTTATGGAACTCCCTCCCACCTATTATTACCACCATTACCTCCCTACCCCAATTCAAAAAAAGTCTTACCCACCATCTCCAGTCTCACTGGCTTTGCCAATGCTCATATCCAGATTAACACTTTCCTACTTTGCCTACTGCCTTTTCTCATCTATCAACTAATCTCCTTCCTGTTGTACTCTCCGGATCTTCTCTATTACCCCTATAATAAATCTTGCAACCTTCTCTATACTTCCTAACTCCTTTCCCCCTCATTATCAAGTTAGACTATCTAGTATAAGTAAATTTCTCTTTGCCTGTGCCTATCTTCTCCTAATAATGTCTTGTCTATGGATGCTATCTTGCAACTATGTTGGTTATTACAATAATGTATTAATATGTACCTATCTTACCCTGTATGTAATTTACTCTATATGTGGAGCTTTTCTCCCCGGGCCTCCGCTGAAAATGGACATATATCCAGTCGGATTCTCCCGGTCAACAAATGTAAAATAAAATAAAATAAATAAATAAATAAGTCTGAAATTTAAATAGTACACTGTACTTTCAGATTGGATGAAACTACAGACATCATCCCAAGAAAATTAACTCCTCATGTTCCATAACAAATTAAAGTTCTCTGAAAAAAAAATGTATATATATATATATATATATATATATATATATATATAGATATAGATATATATATATGTATGTATGTATAAAAAATTCTAAAAATTTGTAATTGTGCCAAACTGTTATACATAAATCATAAACCTTAAATAATGTGTAAATAAATAAATAAATGAATAAATAAATGCATACATGATGTTCTTAATACATCTTGAATATATAGAATACACTTCTTCTTATAAATGTTGCAAAAAAAAAAAATATATATATATATATATATATATATATATATATATATATATATATATATATATATACATACATATCCCTACAATAGGAAATTATTTTATAGTATTTATTCATACTAAATATCATGCTGCCCCTTCAACTATTTTGTTTCTTTCTAGGGCTCTGAGTTTTGAAACATGTGTAATGAAAGTTATTTCATTGATGCCTGGCCACTTGTCTGCTCTCAATAAAACTTGCCATTTTAGTTCTTTCACTTCCAAATGGACACCCTATGGTCTCTTTTCATCTATATCCACATGGTCGATGGCCATAAATCTAAAATTGTGGTCAGTGTTGGCATGAATGTACCTCGCCAATGCATTATTCAAGTTGTTCTTTTTGATAGCATATACATGTCCACAGATTTTTGGATCCCCTCTATGAGGCCTTTAGTGGATGGTAGGGACTCGATAACAGCTGCATGTGCCCAGTACTTAGACTATGAGTTGAAAAAATTGCTAAAAAATGAAATTCAGATATGCAAGGACTCCTGGACATTCTTGGAACACAAACAATATAGCATTTGACAAGAAAGACCTATTAGTCACTATTGACATGAAAAATTTATATACCGTCTTTCCATAGACTACTGGTTTGGATTGGGTCAATGAAATGTTATTAGAGCATAAAGTCCACCAAGATAAAAGTTAATCTCATCTTGGAATTACTGGAAATAGTTTTAACCAACAATTTCTTTATATTCAACAACAAATATTGTTTGCAAACAACTGGTACAGCCATGGGTTCAGCTTGTGGGGGGGGGGGCATTCACCAACACAGTCATGGCATACTGGGAAAGACAGTTTGTATTTCAGTCAAGCTACTATTCCCACATCAAAATGGATCACAGATTTCAAGATGACATCAGTTTAATATGGGGAGGCCCCCTAGAATTACTTGAACAATTTTTGCAATACATAAATACTACTACCTTTTTTTTACATTTCACTTGGGTTATTAATGTTGACCATATGGACTTCTTAGATGTTCATCTCTTTGTGGATGAAACTAATGGGATGTATGCCACAACTATTTATAGAAAAAAGACTTATTCCAAATCTTTCCTTCATTATAGTAGCTCACACCCCGACCACCAAAAGAGATCAGTTGTTAAAGGTCAGTTGGTAAGAGCTGCTCGGATGGTGTCAAGGGATGAAGACTTTGAGTTGGAATGTATTAATTTGAAACAAATGTTTCTGAAAAGGGCATACCCTTAGAGTTAATCATCAGAATAGCAAAAGAGGTCACAGAAAAGAGGGAATCAGGTCACTTTAGACCGATAGTTAACAACAATATTTTAGAAAGTGACCATTTGATTTGTGAATCCAGTCTGCTTCATTTGACACAGTATTCTTTGACAGAAATTTGTTCTTATAGAGGGGACATTGATTCTGTTAGTTTGGAAGCTACTGTACCCAATCACACACAGAATACCTTTTCAGATCAGAATACAAATAGAAGAAACAGTAATGTATTTCTGAAATCTTTAACTATCACATATAGTGCAGATTCTGACATTTTAAGAAAGATTTTTCAGAAGAACTGGGACATCCTTATGGAGGATATAGACTTTAGAACCCGGTTAGGTGATAGGTCAACAATAACATACAGGAATGGTAGAAATTTAAAAGATCTTCTCAAGAGTAGACAGCAACTTCATGGGTATAACCATTCAGGGACATTAAAATGTGGAACATGCAACCGGAGTCATAAAATTAAAGTGGGTAATTCATTCATTATTAATAATCTAGAATACAGTATCAAAGGTAGATACAACTGCTCTTCTAAAGCAATAGTATATGTGGCTATATGTGACCTATATCCAGTATTTTACATGGGTAAAACAGAGAGGAAATTTAGCCACAGAATCTATGAACATGTATATGCTATCAAAAAGAAGAACTTGAATAATGCCTTGGCGAGGCACATTCATGTCAACACTCATCACAGTTTTGGATTTATGGCCATCGACCATGTGGACATAGATGAAAAAAGATCATGGGGTGTCCATTTGGAAGTGAAAGAGCTAAAAATGGCAAGTTTTTTCTGAGAGCAGACAAGGGGCCAGGCATCAATGAAATAACTTCCATTACACCTGTTTTAAAACTCAAAGCCCTAGAAAGAAACAAAATAGTTGAAGGGGCAGCATGACATTTAGTATGAATAAATACTATAAAATCATTTCCTATTGTAGGGATATGTATGTGTGTGTGTATATACTATTTTTTGCAACATTTATAAGAAGTGTATTCTGTATATTCTAGATGCATTAAGAACAGCATGTATGCATTTATTTATTCATTTACACATTAATTAAGGTTTATGATTTATTTATAACAGGCACAGTTACAAATGTTTAGAATTTTTATACATACATATATATGTTCAGAGAACTGAAATTTTTTATGGGACATGAGGGGTTAATTTTCTTGGAATGATGTCTGTAGTTTCATCCAATCTGAAAGTACAGTGTACTATTTAAATTTCAGATTGATTTTATTAATTTGTCTGATGAAGTTTACATTTGTTAAACGAAAGCGCTCACGTGGTTATTTTATTATTTTTACAAATAAATTATCAAGTTCTTTTATCTTGCAACTTTTTTGTGCCTTCTTGCCTTTTGGTTTGGTGAGGTATTGTCACTGTTTTCTTGTTTTTCTTCAGTTGGTCTTTGTTTCTTCAGCACTCTAGAACTAACAGAGTGGCAAATAGAACAGGATTCTTGCAGCTACAAAGCTTCTAGACAGTATACACAAATAGTGTGTCCATCTATGACAGACATTTTCTGGTTACATTTCATACTTTTTAAACCCAGAGGATTTGGTTTCCTTATGTTCCTTAGACATAATCAGTATACTAATAGACAAGTATAAGAAAGTGTATAACTACTCAACAGTCTAGTAGACAAACCAAAGTTAGGACTACACTATCTATTTATCTATCTATATAGAACTCTTTTTTTTTTTTTTTAACAAGAAGAATTTTTTTAACAACAAAAAGAAATAACCGTAACAATTACAACAGAAGAAGGGAAGCAATTCTCTAACTGAAACGAAGCTGCCTAGCTCAAAAGGGAGGGGGAAGTGAGAAAGATGGCCCTCTAACTTAAACGGGCAATGGCAGCCCTCTAACTTAAATGAGCTGCCAGTTTTGGTTAGGAAGACACAACAAGAACAACAAATTTCTTAACAGCACACACTAAATTAAACAACTGTGTAAAAAGGCTTTAAAACACTAAATTTAGGCCAGGATAGGAAGTAACACAGGCCTAACAAAGAAAAACAGCGGACAGAAGCAAAGCAGAAGAGCAAACTCTCTAAACTAACAGGATAACTACTTAAACACTAATCGTTAACTTATTAAACACTCAAAACACCAACTATATTAATAACAAGTAAGAAAAATGTTCCACCTTACCCAGAGCCAAAATGGAAGCACCCAATCTGTTTAGTGGCAAATGAGATCTAGGGAGCTTTACTAGGGCATGATGGGATAGGGATGCAGCCACGAGCCAGTGGAAGACGTTGAGGTTTTGTATATGGCCAAGTGGGAACCAAGGATCGGTTCCGAACCCAACCAGTGAAGAATGAAGGCGAGATAGGACAACATCACATCATCTGTTTTGGTTCCTGGACAACATCACATCATCTGTTTTGGTTCCTGCACCTGTTTGTCAACCAACTGATCTGACTCAGACAGGTCAGAACCATCCAACACCTGATCCCCATCAAAATCAGGATCCTTAAATGAATGGCCACAGGTGGAAGTACCAGCATTACTAATAGCCAAGCTATGCATCCCATAATCAACTACCTGAAGAATAAATCTAGGTATAGCCACCAATTCAGGTGAGAAACCAGACTGCTGCTCTACCTCCTGGTGGGACTTCTGTCTCTTTTTAGCATACACAACACCAGAGGGAGAATCTCTTGCAGGAGATGTATCAACCCTGGCAAAGGATTCTGCACCCCTGACTACCCCTGCACATAAAGTGTTTGGTTCTCATGTACGTTGAACCAGGCAGTTGTACAGCCCCAGAGAATGTGTCTAACCCTCATGTCACACAAAGTTGTGGCACCAAAATCACACCAGCGGACCTGGAGGTAAAAGAAGGCAAGTGGTCCGATAGGCTGCTCTTGGCTGAGACTACTGCAGAAGTCACAAGCCGTAGGCTGAGGTATATTTTTTGTTTTATTTTTATATTTTTAGGTGCAGATAGGGTACATGGTGGTGGGGGGTAAAGTATTACAGTCTATTAATATAGGGGGTAAGACACTAGCCAGGTCAGAACTAACTCAAGAGAAACAAGAAGCACAGTATCCAAAAGACAAAATTGCAATTATTTACCCTTTACACAGCTGTGAATAGACTGTTTCTATGGGGAACTTACAGAATACTGTACTAAGAAAAAAGCCGTCAATCTGAGTAGTCCAACACTAAGCTCACTTGCGTAACATAACCCCCCCCCCCCAATTAAATAAAACAGGTCTAATTTCAGCCTGATATGAATTAAGGCAACCTAAATTAGCCTTAGACCAAGATCTAAACTTAAGAAAAAAAATATTTTTTTAAACACTTTTATTGAATTATCACTTTGTGACACAGGCGTGCATATATACAAAAGTAATCAAATTATATTAAATTAGCATTAACAAACATTATACTTCGCATATATTGGTACATATCATATAACCTAAGCAACATTACATAAATTATTCAATTTTTGCCCCCTTTTTCAAACAAGAAACATCTTTATTAAACCATTACTTATGACATAAGCCATCATACATTTACATAAATGAAAACAAACCACACCAACACAATCAAAGTTGGATGCATTTTACATCACAAATTATACTGACACACTCCCAGTTGCAAACATTATACACCACTTATAATCTCCCCAATCATTTTCAGTCAAATATTACATAGCTCATTTAAGTCCTGCCTTCATTTAAACCTCATTCCTTCCCTATATGTATTCTTCCCACAATTCCCATTTTTATTTCTGTAGTTTGCTCATACCCTTTTCTAAAGATCTCCATTTCAGTTATTTTATCTCTGTTACTAGATTCACTACTTGTAATATAGTTGGTTTAGATTTTGATTTCTATTTTCTAGTAATTGCTTTTTTGGCAGCCACCATACTTAGACACAGCAAGACCTTACCAAGTCTACGGAATTCCAATTTTGTATCATAGCTCAGAATCACCTCCTTCATAGCACCGAACTGCCCACCCAGCATCTCCGTCAGTGCATCCCGCAGAGAATCCTTAAAATCCACCAACCTACCAGACTCCCAGAAAATATATCCCCAAGTACCTCTTTCTTTCCCATCACACCTCCAACATTTGCTGTTTATCTGAGGTAAAATTCTCTGGAGTCTACTTGGGGTATAAAAATAAATATCTATGTAAACATTTCCAAGCAAAAATCCTACATCTACTAGATGTTGTTGGATATTTGGGAGACATACATATATCCTCCCATTGTTTCGTTGTGAACTTCTTATCCCGTCTCTCTTCCCAATCCTTTCTAACCTCCTCTGATTGATTCTTATAGTTATCATGCAATATTTTATATGCTCTACTAATTATTCCTTTTTTAATGGCAGCTTCTGTTCTAGATTCTACTAAAAACAACCAGTGCTGATCTTTCATTTTGGGCCCCCCTATTTCTTTCTCTTTGCCTATACTCTGATATCAATCCTTGATAGGGAAGGCAATCTCTAACCTGCAGTCCAAATAAATTCTTGGCCACTTTCCATTATATTACCTTTCCCTCTCTAGTTATTTGCTCCCAATGCCTTGGTTCCTTTGCCATTTTCTCCAATAAATTTCCAGCCACCTCTTGCCTATTGTCTGTATTCCTAATTGCAGTCATCCCTATTGGCAGAATCCCCTTTTGCCATTCCCGTGTTAGCTTATTTCTTAGAATACTTTCTTCTACTTTATGGATATAATATTTTGTATGATTATTGTTATTCTCTTTAAAGGCCTGCATCAAAAATCACAGTCTCACCTTCTTTCTTGAGCTTCTCCCATTTCAACATCATCCCTTTCCACTTTGATTTACAGTTTTTTGCTTGTGCTATGTATAGGAGCCTTAACTGTGTAGCTTTGAGATACCCCCTTCAAAGTGGGGTAATCCCAATATACCCTGTTCTACTGAAAGAATCAGCTTATCCCACTTGACTCTTGCCATCTTCCCTTCCCAGATAAAGTCCTTCAGCTCTTTATTAATTGCTCTCCACAACTTCTTCTCTGGTTGATAAAAATATGCCTGATATGTGTATAAGACTAAAGGGACTAAAAACATTTTGACTGCTTGTATTTTACTATCCATATCCACATGACAAAGCTTCCATTTTTTCAGTTTTTGTATTATCTTTTGTTTAGTCTCTTCCCACATATCCTTAGCTGCCACACCAGAATATTTTTAATCCATACTCCTAAATATTTCATTTTATCATGTCCCCATAAATACAAATATTGCTGAACCAATTTGTGTGTGGGTACATAATTTACCGCTAATGCTTTTCTTTTAGCTTAATTAATTTTGTATCCCAAAAAGATTGCAAACTGTCTCAAAATGTTCCACAACACTGTAAAGCTCTTTCTGGTTTTGACAGGTACAAATAGATCCAACTTTTCTTGACTACCATACTAATTATATACTTGAATTTCTGAATCCTTTATTTTCTTTGCTAGTGGTTCTAAATATAATGAAAATAACAAATGGGAAAGAGGACACCCCTGCCTTGTTCTTTTGCTCAAGCAGAAATTATCAGAGATGACCCCACCCACTTTAATTTTCACCTCCAATCCCTCATATATCCTCCTAATCAACCTTATATTTTTCTTAGGAAATGCAAATGCTTCCATTGCCCTGCTCATAAAGCCCCAGCTTACTCTTTTTCAAGACGCACTGACAACAATGGTATCTTCTTACATTCTGCTTTCCTCTGGATCATCAGTGTCCTGTTAATGCTATAAAATGTTTGCCTCCCCTCCACAAAAACCACACTAATCCATATCTATCACTTTTGGCATGCTTTTAGCCATTATACCTGGTTTAAAGCTGCAGATAGCACCCCAGCCATATGAGGCTACTCATCTTATCATACATTCAGACCCCAACCCGTGGGCAGCAAAGCAAAAGGAGGTGGAGTTGCAATATATATATATAAAAGACATACACACCTCTAGGCTGGTCAAACAGTATGACACACAGGAGAAACTCCAGGTACATTTAACTGACAAGACCCCTATTCAAATCATAGCTAGCTACAGGCCCCCAACTTTGACTCCAGATGCCCACTCCACCAATCTGGACCTCTTTGAATCTATCAAAATTCAACTCTTTACCCTGATCCTGGGCAACTTTAACTATCCAACCAGAGACTGGAAGAAATACTCATGCCAAAACACAAATGCCCAAAGATTCCTTGATTTCGTCAATGCAAATGCCTTGGACCAGTTGGTCGACACCCCCACAAGAGGTGAAAATATCTTGGACTTGTTATTAACCAACATGACTAACCACTGCAGCATCCCTACAGTGTCGTCATCACTGGTAAGATCCGACCACAAAGCGGTCAATTTCAAAGTCACCATCTCATCTGGCCCCCTTCCCCAGCTAGGGTCAAACAAAAGAAAAGTCCCCAAAGCTGATTACACCCTCCTGAGGGAAAGTATAAACAGCTTCACAGCCCCTCCCCCTCCACAGAAACTGTCATGTATGTCCACACCTACACCAAAGTACTAAAACAGCATTTATACAGCTGCATGGAATCAGAAATACCCGATAGGACAAAATCCTCCTCCTCGAGGAAGAGTAAACTTGTCTGGTGGACATGTGCAGTAAATAAACTCTATAACAAGAGGAAAAAAATCGCTGTCCAGGACCAAGCAGGTGCCTCATTGGAAACAATCTCTCTTTAGCCTGAACAAGCAAATAAAGAGCACTAGTGAAATCCTCCAAAGCAAACTTCGAGTCCAAACTGGCCACATCTACTAAAGAAAATCATAAGGCCTTCTTCACATATGTCTGCAATCTCAAAGGAAGCACCTAGATCTGCTCAGAACTGGTGGTCAAGGACACCACATACACAAACACCGTAGATATGGCCAACCTGCTGGCAGACAGCTTCAGTGAAAACTTCACCCCTGTGTCCCATCAGTAAATCAGGACTTCCCCAGCACCTGTCCCCCCTCCCAGTATCTCTAGGGAACAAGTCATCACTGCCCTCTCAAAGGCAAAAAATACAGCCTCCATGGGACCTGATAACATCCCAGACTGCATTCTACATGAACTCAGGCAGGAACTTGTGGAACCATTAGGCACCTTATTCAACCAAAGCCTGAGTACTGGCTTCATCCCAGCCAAGTGGAGGACAGCCATTGTCATCCTTTTGTACAAAGGTGGAGCATTCACCAATCCAGGAAACTATAGACACATCAGCCTAACTACCCTGATCTGCAAGGACATGGAGAGGATTATCATGGATCTCATTAACAAAGACATGGGCAACCTCCAAACACTCGATTCCACACAGTTTTGCTTCATCAAGGGGAGGCCGTACCTGTTAAATTTGGTCGACTTCTTTGAGGCAGTCACCAAAGCCATGGACGAGGGAAGATGGTGCACATTGCCTACCTTGACCTGGCCAAAGCCTTCGATACCATTCCCCACTAAGGTATTACAGAAAAACTCTCTAAACTAGGCATCAATCCATATGATACCAGATGGGTAGTAAACTGGCTCATTGATAGAACCCACCTAGTCAAAAAAGGGGAAGCCATCTCAAGCAGTAGACCCATAATGAATGGTGTACCCCAGGGATTGGTCTTGGGACCTCTGTTGTTTGGGATATACTTTTCTGAGGTGCAGGCCAAAACCAGTGGTTTATGGCTGACAAGTTTGAAGATGACTGCAAGCTGGGTGCTGTCATCAATTCCCCTAGTGATGTGGACATCCTCCAAGAGGGTCTCACCCAAACAAATGACTGGTGCCAGAAACATGGCCTCAAACTGAAAGTAAAAAAATGCATCATCATCCCATTTGGGGAGAGTGATGTCCCCACAAATTATCACATTAATAATAAGGTCCTAAGCAGACAATCAGTCGTGAGGGACTTGGGCACCCAGGTTGATAGCAAACTGACTTTTGACCACCATACTGCCTCCAATGTACAGAAAGCTTTCTACATGGCCCACCTCATTAGTAAAGATAGCTCATCCAGGGACAAGGTAGTCATGACATCCCCTGTATTCTTCCCTTATAAGATCCATTATAGAGTAACAATGCCTCTTTTTGGCACGTACCTCATAAAGCACATACAGCAGCTGGAGAGACCACAGAGGTTCCTCATCAGGAGAATCCAGGGCCTCAAACATCTACCCTACACAGATAGGTTAAAGACCCTTGTTAATATAATTCACTACTCTTTCTTTTTTGTATTTATCTGTGAGACCACTGACATTTAAAGACATTACAGAAAGCATCATTGCATTAAAAAGTTATTATTCCCACTTTTTATGTATAACACCTTTTTATTACATGTCTAGTTTCAGCTTTTATGTTACATGCATACACTGTTTGACAGGCTGAACTTTTATACCGTTGTTTTTTGTCATATTCATTTGAGCCTATGTCACATCTTACAAAACCTTTTGTTTTATTGAAAGCCTCAAACAAAAAAAACAACACACCCCAATAGCCCCCCTAAAACCTATTAACTTAATACTAACACAAGAAACTATGTACATCTTCAAATAATAAAGTTTTAACCTCCTGAAAGGAACAAAAGTTCCAAACTGACAGCCACGCTTACAGACTTGTGTTAACCTAAATGAAAGGTTAAACATGCTTAGACGCATTGTGCAGCCTGTGCTTCTACTAAGTGCTAATTTGTTTTTGTCTTTTCTTTATAGCTCTCCCAGCTGGGAAAACCCCTGAATGCTTTCAGAGAGCATTATGTCCAAGCCAATTTCTCTCCTAAGTTTTTTTTCCTTCAGCCAATCACACTCCACCAGCCTGCAGCCAGTTTCTCTTTATCAGACTGTCTCCATGGAGACATGAGAACCAGGCAGCCAGTTTTTCTTTATCAGACTGTTTCCATGGAAACATGAAGACCAGCTGCAGAATTGCTACTTAGCATACAATGTTTTTGCTAGAAAAATGCCTCATAATATTTCAACATTTTTTAATTTACTTGCTTACTCTTAAAACTTGTTACTAAATCAATCTAAGATCCTTAATTCAGTCATTTCCCCATGCAAGAGAAAAAGCACATTCATTTTTCTTTTGTCATGCTCTTTTAACCAGGCTTTTTTCTATGCATTGCCTACATTTCTTAAAACCGAACAAGAAGAGAGAGAGAAGGGAGAAAGAAAAGAAAAAAAAAACAGCAGCACCTGTTTACAATCCCCATTACACTTAAAATAACTGAGAAACATTTACTTTATAGCATGCAAAAAAAAAAACATACACCACAAAAATAGTACTAATAAGAAAAAAATATTTACTTACAGTTCACTTGCTCCCTCCTATTCCCCTCCCCAAAACATTTTTTGAACGTCAATGCCACAAAGTAGGACATATACTTTAGAGTCCTCCACAAGTCCAACAAATTCTAAAAAAAGTCAAATATTTCCAGATTTTCTTGTTCTGTCATATTTCACACTTATAATTAATGTAATCCCACATTAAGTTACTGGTTTTATTACTGTTCATCTCCATCTCCCAAATCCTGTTGCTGCTTTATTTCCAAAGTACTCTCAATTCTTGTAGTAAGCTCTTGTCTTCCCTTCCTTCACTCCACCATTTTCCATTGAAATACTCAAAAAAGTTTCACAGGTACAGGCATTCTGTGGTCTTTAATACCAGAAGAACAAGAAGCAGAATCTCTTTCTGTTTCACAGCTCACTTTTTGTTGCACAAAAAGAAGTTATATACTCACCATAACATTCCATCTGTGTTATCCATTTTCATTCAGCCTTAACATATAGGATTAGAAAAGACCTCAGATCTGACTTGGCCATTATTACAGCTTGCAGAAGCCTACAAACTCTCAAGCTCTTCCCTACCCACAATGCTCTGGTCCCTTCTCACCTCAGATAATGCATATAGCTTGACAGAAGAAGAAGAATTATAAACAAAGAACTATGCAAGATGCCATCACTAGAGTTCAAATCCAAGGGAGCAAGGAATGCTGACTGTGTTCTCACAAACATGTTTCTTGACAGAGAGGATTTGAAACAAAAAAGGCCAGGGGTTGGAGGGTGGGGAGTTAAGGCTGAATGAAAATGGATAACACAGATGGAACACTATGGTAAGTACGTAACTCCTTTATCTAATGTTGTCAATTTTCATTCATCTTCAATGTATGGGAGAGAGTCCCTAGCTACCTCAGCCTTGGGTGGACCCTAAGGAAGGATGTTTTTGAGAACGGCTGAACCAAATGCCATTCTTCTCCTTGAGACAATATCTAGTTTGTACTGGTTGATAAAGGTATGTGGCTTTGACTAAGTAGCAGCTGTGCAAATATCATCCATGGAGGCTCTAGACTGAAAAAAAATATGGATGCTGCCACAGATCTGGTAGAATGAGCTCTTATAGTCTTGTGGAAGGACACATTCAATTTTGCATACACCAAAGAAATAAGTTCTGTTATCCATCTGGCTATAGTTAATTTCTTGACAGGTTGCTCCAACCTTTGGTGTGTAAAGGAAATGAAAAGTTGGTCTGGTTTCCTGAAACCCTTTGTACAATGCAAATAGTAACACAAGTGTCTATGGACATCCAATGAATGCAGCAAGAATCCCTCTTGGTTACTGAAATTTGGAAAAAATACTGGAAGATGAATGGCTTGATTAATATTGGATTCTGACACCACCTTTGGTATAAAGGAAGCACTGGTCCATAAGGTAACCCAATCCTTGTGAAAGACCAAGTAAGGGGGTTTCAGGATGAAGTGTGAAGCTCTGATAATTCTCCTGGCCTAGGTAATAGCAACCAGGAAGGGTGTCTTCCAAGTCAGGTATTTTAAATCACAAAAATTGTGTAATCTCACATGGAAATTTGAAATTGCTATAAGCTGAGCTTTAACAGTAGATGTGCTTGCTCCTTTATTAAACAATTCTGCTAGAAATTCCATGATTGCATATGCAGGAGTTGTAAAGGGTTCTATGTGATTTTTCCCTGCCCAATAAACAAATCTTTTCCACTTGCTTTTTTACAATTTCCTAGTAGGAGGGTTTATGGGACAATAAGAAAATAGAACGGACTGGGGAAGAAAGCATAGGCTGCCTGGCCATCAACAGAACTGGAGAAACCATGCCTTCAGTTTGAGGTTGGGAAGGGCTGAGTGAATCAGTCCTGTAGGATGGGACAAAAGGTCTGGAGTTGGATCCAGAATCCAAGGTGGAGATAGTAGGTGAGGCCAAAGAAAGGTGAACCACACTTGTGGGGGCCAGTAAGCTGCAATGAGGATTACTCTGCTCTTCAATCTGACTGCCTTCTACAAGAATCTGGGGATCTAGGGAATTAGGGCATAGGCGTATAACAGCCTGGGGGGCTAATCATGGAGAAGAGCTCCCCTCAGAGACTCCCCTGCCAGGGGGTTTAGGGCAAAGAAGCTGTGGAATTTGTTGTTTAGGGAAGATGCAAACAAATCACATCAAGGCTAACCTCATTGACAAAAAATCTATTTCACCACTTTGTGGTTGAGGGACCAATTGTGAGGTAATAGAATGGACCTGTTGGGTTTGTCTGCTATAAGACTGGACATCCCTGGAATGTGCATTGCCACCAGAAAGCAACTGGAGGCTATTGCCCACTGCCACACTCCGAGGGCTTCTTGACACAGGTGTAAGACTTGGTTCCTCCTTGCTTGCTGATATACAAAACTACCAATATACTGTCTGTTTGAACTGCAATTGTTCTGAGAGGGAGAGAATCTTGGAATGTTTGACAGTGATATGCAGATTGGCCTCTATGGGGGACCAAGTGCCTTGGACTGTCTTCTCTAGATAATGGCTCCCCACCTAGTCTGAGAAGCATCTGTGGCTACTATGGCCTTGGGCTGAGGAGGTATGAATGGGTGACCCTGTAGTGACTGGCATCACTGTGTCTACCATGAGAGGTAATTTTTGCATATCTTAGTCACTCTTATTTTTGCAGACATAGGGTGAGTGAAAAAAGATCACTGGGTTTGTAGCATCTATTGTAAAACATTAATGTGATACCTTTCTAGGGATACTGAAGTTCTGGCTGCTGCCATTGAGCCCGGAGCCTGCAGAACTTTTCTGGCTGATATCATCAAACTGCAAAGGATTCTCCTGACTTGGCTTCTGATGTTCTGTACTCATAGTAATGGGATGGACACAAGCATGGATTGAGTGTCGAAGATTGTGCTGATGAATTCCAGTTTCTGTGTGGGGTGCAAGTGTGACTTTTTGTAATTTACTGTGATCCTTAGAATTAAGCACGTTTTTAGTACCCGGTCTCTAACTTGTACCAAATGATGCCTGGCTGGAGCGGTGATGAGCCAGTCATCCAAATATGGCAACACCCAGATTCCCCACAGCCTTAGATGGGCTGCTACCACTGCCATGCATTTGATAAATACCCTGGGGGCTGTGGTGAGGCCAAAGGGCAGTGTTCTGAATACTGACTGGCTCCCACTCAGAAGTGGAAGTACCTCCTGGACCATCGGTTCATCTTTATGTGACAGTTTGGATCCTGGAGGTCTGTCGAACACACCCAGTATTCCTTCCCTAAAAAGGAGAGAATTGACTGCACCATGACCATCTGGAACTCGGTCTGCATGACTGGCTTGTTTAACTTGCTGAGATCCAAAATGTTTTTCCAGTCCCCTGTCTTTTTTGGAACCAAAAGGAACCTTGATTAAGTTCTGGATCCCATCTGGTCTGGTGGGAAGACTAACCACCTTTTTGTTTCAGGAGCTCGAGAATGTCTGCAAAGGAAATTATTTTGGGTGGTGATTTGGGAGACCCCTCTCCTTTATCAAAGTTGGTATCAGTGTTGAAGAACTCTTCGGGTGCATCCAGGTGTTTCCTCTTACACAGTCTCTTCCTAGGGACTTCCTCGGTGGGGTGGTCTGGGGAAGTATCAGAAGAGCTAGGGATCCAAGACTGGGTAGACTGGAAACTCTGGGCCAGCTGTTCCCTAGGTGTAGAATGTTGATGATCACATAAAGTCAGCTGGATGGTCAGGGGTGGACCTGAGGGGGGATCCACCTGATCTGTGGAGACAGAGTAGACCCTCTTCACCAACTCAAAGGTTGACCTCCCTGGGGAGGAGAAGACCAGTGGAACAGAGAGCGCTAAAGTCCCTGGTTCACTGGCTTTCCATTCCCCACATGTTATCCACCAGAGGAGGAAGCCAAAACTGAGCTGTCAAGTGCCGAAGCTCTGACTGGAAGAAAAAGTTCTGAAAATCTCAGAGTCAGTCTAATCCTCCCTGGATCTGACGTGAAAGCTTTGGCTCCGAGAGCCACCTGGATGTGAACACGTCAGAGCCAATGAGCTCAGAGTCATTGTCGAATCTAAAGACAACAGAAGTCTTCTCGGATCAGACACAGATGGACCCAGAGTATGGATCCGAGAACTCTGAAACCTCAGGTTGAGTCAGAGGAGAAGTAGACATTGGAGGGAGTCTCTGATCTGATGGGGTCGGAACCATAAGGGCACCCTTTTGAAGTTGCGCTATGACTAGTTCCCTCACCATCCTAGCCACATCCACCTCTGTAAAGTTCCTAGTAGAGCAAGAGGACACAACTGAAGCAGGCCTAAAATGCCTCTCTAGGAAGGGAGAAGGCACCGCAGATGTAATCTGTCTATTAACTGCAAGCAAGCAGTTCAAGGAAGGGGCTTTGGATCCTAGGTCTTAGGATCAGAAGCAATCTTATTCTTTGGGTCCTGGCAACACAAGTTATGTCAGTTCCTATGGCTTGGATGCCATTGAAGATGTCAGATCTGACCTAAGCACCTTCTTTTTTGGCTCCAACAAGGAAATAGCTTTGGCCAATCTGGATTGTTTGGAGTAATCCCTATGTTTGGAGGTTGAAGGTTGACCACCAGCAATGGCCTGCGAAATAGATGAAGACAACAGCCCTTTCAAGATCAGCTTGTTCTTACGCTCTATGAGGCCCTGAGGATTACAGGCCTCACAGATGCCACATTGCTGGTTGAGGTGATCTGGTCCCAGCCAGTAAATGAACATAAATTAAACTGCCCGTCTGAAAAGAGCATCCTGTCCGCATTGTCTGCACTTCTTGAACCCTTTTTCGGACATGTTCCAAGAGCAAAACAGTATTCCACACACAGAATACAACTCACATGCACAGCAAAGAGAAATAAAGATAATATTTTTTTTTACATAAAGGAAAAGGGGAAGAAAAAGAAATACCAACAATGGTAATTAAGAAGACCAAAAAGGTCACAGGGAGAAAATCTAAATAGAATATCTTTACCAAAAATCCCAAATCTGCCTGCAAACACTCTACTCTTATCCAATATGCAGATGACTCCACCCTCATTCACCTCCTCTAATAACATAGATCATCTCCTCTCCCTCATGCAAAACACATTTAACTCCGTCGAAAAATGGCTCAATGATAATCAGTTTATCCTAAATCCTAAGAAAACTAAACTATTGCTCTTACTTCCTAAATCACTCTCTGATCACAAATCTTCTTTTTCCATCTCTTCACTTGATAGCACCATCATCAAAAGCTGACCCTGACAAAAAACTTCTTGGCACCATAATAGATGACCAACTTAAATTTGACCAGCATATTCACCTTTGTATAAAAAAAAAAAAAATCACCAAAAATTGGGAATACTATATCGAAACAAAAAATTCCTTACTCCCGAAGCTGAACTATCCTTTGCTAGAGCATTCCTACTACCTGGCCTCCTCTGTGCTGCTCCCATCCTCACAAGCCTGCAATCCACATTAATCTCACAACTTGGACAGACCTATAATAAAATCGCCAGATTTGCAACAAACCAACCTCACAGAACCCACCATTGCTTTGCACTAACACAACTGCAATGGCCTGAACTCCTTCACAAACTTCTTATAACTCAACTTCATGTCACCCACTCCATCCTTTACAAGCCTAATGCCTGCCCCTCCCTCTCCATTCTAGTCTCCTTCTACATCCCCTCCAGATCACTCAGGAGCTCTGACCAACAGCTCCTAGACATACATGTACCAAATAGAAATACAGATAAACTTCTCCATAACCACAATGTGTCTTCACCTTGGAACGAACTTCCTTACTCCATTAGAAACACCTCAAATACTTCTCTGCTCAAAAAGCAACTTAAACTGTTCCTCTTAAGCTCCAGGATCTGTCCATGCCAGGAGCCTACCTAACCTATTTCCATCCTTTTCAACCTCACATAATTGTTTTCATCTCATCTCTCTACCTCTATCAACATCACAACCTATCTTTCGCTTTTTCATATTCCCTTCATATAGCTGCATTCTCTACTCAGGTTATATCACTTCTCAGTATCCACTGCAGATATTTCTTCCAAAACAGTGTAATCGGTGTAGGTTTGCATCTGAATTCTTTGCACTTAATCCTATTTTTTACTATCACCACTAAGATATGTATGCTTTTGTTATAATCAGTTTTGTCACTCACTTTCAGCTGTTAAAATTGAGATATTTATGCTGATATCATAATCAATTTTGTCACTAACTTTCAAGTGTGAAAATTGTTTCTTGTGTAAATATTCATCATTGTACTGTTGCACACTAATTACTTTGTATATAGTTTCTCTTCCTTTTCACTGCAGGAAGATGTTCATTATCTGAAATATAGTCCTTAACTCTGACAGACAACTCAAATTATCCTAAAAAGTTAACTAACAACAGATGTTGCATCCACATGCAATATACTGAACTACAAACTGCGAAAGTCTAATGACTAAAATTATTAACCAACAGTAATCCTCAATGATTTTTTTTCAGAAAATGAAGAATTTAATGAAGGACACACACACCCCTCAACCTCTTGGTGTGAGAATTTTGGACACAGCCAAAATGATGGACAAAATCAGAAAGGCAGGGAAATTGCTTAAATATTTCTTTAACTCAAAAAGTTGACAGAAGAGCATATTTTGCATCAACAATGAAAGCAAAAAGTTTGCTTTCTCAGAGCAATAGGAAGTATGCAACTCTAATGCCTGGCATTAGTGACTTACTGTAATTCTCAAACATTTTATGAGGGGCGGTGCAATAATATGAAGCAAAATCAGGAAGAGTTGAGAGGTAAGCTCCTACTTACAAACTGATACAAGTCCCCTTCCTCTCCCTCATTTCTCTGCAGCCAAATGCTATTACTTTGAGTCAAGAAATGTACACTGAACCAATAGATGTCTATCCTTCGGCAGCTGCTAGTGACCCATCAATGACTCAGTAAACTAAAAGCCCTGGATGTTTTTTTTTGAATATGCTCGAAACACAAACTTATAAAATCTCACCTAACATTGGTTTCCATTTGACTGTGACTAGGTCCACAAAACTAATCTCTCACCGACTCAATGGAAGACAGGAATTTGGAGCAGTTTGCAATCAAAGCAGGGCAGGTGATCTTATAAAGGCAGAAACTAGAGCACTCTGTGAAATGCAGGGCAGCTGAGAGGTATGTATAGTAATAATCCATGACTCAGTGTGGGGAGTTAAGCATGGCTATCAATATAACACTGTAGCGTGGAACTGCTTTGTCTTGTAGTAGTTTACCTCCATCTCCTGCATCTGGGGATGGCTTAATAATGCACTGTGCATGTAAGGGACATGTATGTCCTGATGTCTGCACAGTGCAGTATGGTAAATACAGTTTTATGTCATTTTTATGGCACCGACAGTACACATGCATACTGTTGCTTTTAGAACAGGATACTATAGGGACGGCTCTTGCCGCCCCTATAGTGCCTTTTTTAGGCAAGGTTCAAATGACAAATTCCCCACCATAACAGGAACAGGCAAGCAAAA
Organism: Protopterus annectens; assembly: GCF_019279795.1. Lineage (NCBI taxonomy): Eukaryota > Metazoa > Chordata > Ceratodontiformes > Protopteridae > Protopterus > Protopterus annectens. Next base: position 657,079,549 of record NC_056746.1, read on the forward strand.
ACTGAGGGTAATGCTACTCAATGCTAGAAGTCTAAATCTCAAAATGCACTCACTTGAGGCACTCCTTAAAATAGAGAACATTGATATCTGTGCAGTGACTGAGACCTGGTTCAAGGCTCCAGAGAGCACCCCTGCACTACCAGGCTATAACTCATACCACACTTTTCGGCCATGTAACCTGGACCGAAACACTAAAGCGGAGGTGTGTCCATATTCATTAAGAATATCCACACCTCCAGGCTAGTTGCTCAGCATAATGCATCCGAGGTTATCCAAGTGCAACTAACTCTGGGCAAAACTGCAATCCAAATTGTAGCTTGCTACAGATCCCCCACCATGCCCCAGGATTCCCACTCCTCTTTTCTTGATGTACAGGAAAATATTAGGGTTCAACCAAACACCCTAATAATGGGTGACTTCAACTACACCACCATTAACTGGGAAAACTATTCGTGTACCAACTCCTTAGCTCAACGCTTTCTGGAATTCATAAACTCCAATGCCCCAGATCAATTTATCCACACCCCCACCAGGGGCAACAATATCCTAGACCTAGTCATTACCAACATGAGCGACCAGTGTTCCACACCTAAAGTCAACTCCTCGTTGGTCCGATCCGACCATAAGCTAATCACCATGGATATCCACATCTCGCCCCATCCCCCATTAAGGAAACCACGGTAAAAAAATTCTCCAAAGCCAACTTCATGCTTCTTAAGACAGAAGTGGTGAACTTCATGACACCCATGCAGATGGACAATACAGTTACAACTGCTGAATCCTACACAAATGCACTCTATAAGCACTTATACAAGTGCAGGGATCGTGCTATCCCAAACAGAACCAAGACGCTATCCTTCAAAAACAGGAAGCCAATCTGGTGGTCCCATACCATAAACAAACTGTACAACAGAAGGAAGAAACTGTTACAAAAGAGAGTAAAATCCCATGAGTGGAGGAGTTCCCTGGTCAGCCTCAGTAAGAAGCTGAGATCCCTTATAAGATCCTCCAAAGCTAGCTACGAAAACAAAATCGCCACTTATTCTAAGGACAACCACAAAGCATTATATAGCTATGTCAAGAATCTCTATGGCAACACCGAGATCTGCTCTGAGTTACAGCACAACGGCAAGAAAATTACAGAACCAACTGATATTGCCAACATCCTGGCAGATAGGTTCAGTGCTAACTTTACCCCTCCTCACCCCCTAAAGGGTCCATATCTATACAGGAAGAATACAGAGTCCCTGTAATCACAACTATACAGATAAAAGCTGCACTCTCTAAAGCCAAAAACACAGCATCCATGGGACCGGACAACATCTCAGGCTGTCAGGCTGCGTATTACATGAACTTCAGAACAAACTGGCTCCCCACCTAAGCACCATGTTCAATAATAGCCTCACATCAGGCTATGTGTCCACTGAATGGCGCACAGTTATCCCACTCCACAAAGGGGGAGCCACCACTGATCCCAGGAACTATCGCCCTATTAGCCTGACGAGCCTGGTCTGCAAGGCCATGGAACGTATCATCATGGAACTCATAAACAAAGACAATGGTAACCTCCAAACTCTGGATCCCACCCAGTTTGGGTTTGTGAAAGGCAGATCATGCCTCCTGAACCTGATCGACTTCTTTGAGGCAGTCACCAAAGCCGTAGATGAGGAGACACCATCCCTCATTCTGGAATTATAGCTAAACTCACTAAACTAGGTATAAATCCCTATGTCACAAGATGGGTTGCCAACTGGCTCACTGACAGAACCCACACTGTAAAAGTTGCAGACACCAAATCTGATCTCAAACCAGTGACAAGTGGAGTACCACAGGGTTCATTCCTGGGACCTCTCCTGTTTGGTATCTACTTCTCTGAAGTACAGGCTAACACAGAAGGCCTCTAGCTAACGAAGTCCGTAGATGACTGCAAACTAGGAGCCATAGTCAAGTCCCCAAATGATGTGGACATCCTACAGAAGGGCCTCGCTGAGACAGATGCCTGGTGTCAGAGCCATGGCCTCAAGCTAAATGCCAAAAGGTGCAGTGTCATCCCCTTTGATAAAAACTCTGTACCCATGAACTACCACATAGGTAGCAATCTACTTAACACCGATGTGTGATAAGAGACCCTGGGACCCAGGTGGACAGTAGTCTCTCCTTTGATAGTCACATCGCCACAGTAGTCAGGAAGTCCTTTTACGTGGCACACCTCATCATAAAAGGGTTCTCATCCAGGAAAAATGGTCATTGTTCCCCTCTACACGATACCCATGACCTACCACATAGGTAGCAATCTACTTAACACCGATGTGTGATAAGAAACCTTGGGACCCAGGTGGACAGTAGTCTCTCCTTTGATAGTCACATCGCCACAGTAGTCAGGAAGTCCTTCTACGTGGCACACCTCACCATAAAAGGGTTCTCATCCAGGAAAAAAGAGGTCATTGTTCCCCTCTACACGATACTCATTAGACCCATTATAGAGTACAACGCCCCTTTTGGAATGTACCTCACAAGACATCTGCAGCTGCTGGAAAGGCCACAGAAGTACCTCACAAAGAGGATTACTGGCCTCAAACAAATGCCCTACACTGACCGTCTCAAAAAACTCCAGCTTTACTCCGTAGCATATCGCCTACTCTGAGGTAATCTCTGCCTAACATATAAAGCTATGTCAAACCCAGAGCTGTTGGACATGCTACACCTAAAGAAATCCCAATCCCTCTGAGCTACATGCTATATGGACCTAAACCTTGTCACCACAATAAACAGGACATGCTGGAGGGATAGATTCCTGTCCCAGAGACTTCCCATACTCTGGAACAGGCTACTCATCTATGTCAAGCAAAGTTCTTCATTAGCACTCTTCAAGAAAAATCTTGATGAGTGGATGGGAAATAGGAAATACACCCCAGGGATCACTTCTGTGTCTCAGCTTGACAGTGGCAAAGGAAAATAATTTTCTTGGGTGGTGTAAGCCAGGGAACCTTGTTGGCTAGGCTTACATAGGCCCTTGGGCCAATAGCCTAGTACCTACCTATGAACCTGTGGGCTCCTAACATTCTGATAGCAACTTTGGATCAGTTTTTAAAAAGTGTTTCTCAATCCACTTATTTATTTATTTAATGTAAAGTGGGAGGGGGGGCAACCTGATGGTACTTGCATTTCTTTTCTCTCTTTAGTAGAATGGAGAATGTAATATCTGTAGCTTTTGTTATCAGCAGTTACAGCTGCTGGATGACTTCTTGTGATCAATGGCAGATTTAAACCAGGCATGCTAACTGCTGTCACGAATCAGGATGCAGATTTTTGAATATCAAGGTGGTAACATATAATTAATAATATACACATGTATATTATATCATTTTGTTATTTATTTATTGGCATTTATTTACCAAGTAAGCCCACTGGGCCAAACAGAGCCCATTTTCAGTGGAGGCCCGGGGAGACAATCTCCACATGAAACACAAACAGAAAACATAGTTCAACAATGTATACATTTTGAATATATAGGACCTATGCAGGAAAACATTTCTAAAAGGTAGAACACTTAGAGTATATACAACACTTGATACACACTTAACAAAACTAGATACAATGTAGTACAAATGAAGCTGACATAGAAGTATGGAAAATATTAAAAAATATATGTACATAATAAACTAAATTACAATGTAATACAGGTAAGTACATATAGTATTATGAGTGAAAATAAGAAGCTAAGTCTACAGAAAATTAACTGAGATTTCAAACAGGGAAAGGCATTTAGTGGCTAAAGCAGTTATAGTGTATGTGATAGAATATGAGAAGGAACATGCAGAAAGTTATGAGTGACAAAAGTAGAGGTAGAAAGAAGAGGAGAAATAGATATGGATACTGGGAGAGAATGTCATAAGTAGTAATAGAAATACGTAAGTAACAAGGAAAAAGGAAATAGTAGAAAGGCCCTAAGCTCTAGGTAATGGCTGCAGGAGGCTTAGTGCAGGTAAATATCCATTTGGAATAGAGGTATGTGCGTAGGGCGATTTTAAAGAAAGACGTATACTGCATAGTGAAAATAGCTGAAGGAAGGCTGTTCTACGTTTTAGCTATTACCCAGGAGTATAGCAGTTGACCAGCAGGTAATTTAGGCTTTTGAATTTGGAGGCGGTGTTAGTTTTCTGATCTTAGAGATCTACTGGGGTTATAATGGGAGAATAATGAATGACTTTAAGGCAGGACAGTCCTGTGGTTTAGTAAGTAATTTGTGTGTGGTGGTTAACTGAAGATAAGTAAGATAGTGGGGGAATTCAAGCCAGTTTAATGTATTTAGAGGGATACAGTGATGGGTGGAGTGGTGGTTGTTTGTTGCAAATATGCCTGTCTTGTGGTGTCCGTGATTTGGGTTTCTGTAATGTGGGATTTCGATAAAGCAAAGTAAACTCCATAGTACACATGGGTGTAAAGGACTTAAATTATACCTCCCTGGACTATATGAAGAAAGACAAAGAATGATGACACAATATGAACAAAAGATTACTGACTTCAACATTGGTTTAGCTTCTGGGGTCTTTCAAAAGTGGTCTAACATATCAGCCTGGGAGAACATGGTAGATAGTCCTCACTGCTTTGCCAGGGATGGCCTGCACCTGTTCCCTCAAAGGCTTTTGTATACTGGCTAAAACCATGTCCACCTATGCAGTGCCTTTTTTAGGCAACAACAGTCCTCAAAAGCTTACAAAATAACAATACAGAATCTACATAACAAAGATATTGCTGTTCAACACTAGGATCTTTAACAAAGAACTCCACTCTCTGCAAACACTCTTTACCATGGGAAATACTGATACATGCATTGTCAGAAAGACATGGTTCAAGACCACTGAAAGCACCTCAGCAGTGCAGATTTTCACTGCCGGCTAAACATTCAGGCCCACTGCACTTGAGAAGGTACTAATAAACACTTTGCCTCTAGACTAGTTAGACAAAATCCATGCCTCCCTCAGCCATAACTCCTACCTGACGAGTATGGAGTTCCTAAGCACTAAGCCAAACACCATTCTCCTATAGGACTTTAACTACCCTTCCATTAACTGGAAGACATATACATTCTCTAACATGTCTGCCAAGAGATTTTTGGACTTTATCAGTATAAACTCTCTGGGACCCATTAGTCTGCACATCAACCAAAGGTGATAAATTCCTCATTGTAAACTCACCAGTGGACACCAAGATCCTCCAAGAGGGCCTTTCCAAAATCAATAGTTGGTGTCAAACCACGTATTAAAACTAAATGACAAGAAATGCATAATAGTATCCTTCGGCAAGCAAAAAGACCATTGTAATTATTAAGCTGACAACACCACCCTGAAAACTGATCCAAATTTAGGGGGCTGGGAACCCATGTAGACAATGAACTGTCCTTCGATCACCACGTAACCACTATTGTAAAAAAGTCCTGTTTATTGCACAACTTATTACTAAGGGTATTCCACTGTTATCTGCATTTCATCCAGATGATCACTCAGTATAATATCACCATCAATATGCATCTGTCCAAACATTTGACACAACTTGAATGTCCACAATGATTTCTTACTAAGAAAATCAAGGGCCTAAATCATAAAACTATGCAATCTTTCTCAAAGTCTTGTCCCTCTTCTCAATGTTATACTGAGAAGCGATCTCTGCCTACCGTAGAGTTTCAACAGACCTTATCCTGTTAGCTCTACTGCACATTCACAAGGCCAATGGAGACAAACACCCACTCAAAAGATCTAAATCTCTTTTGCAACATAAATAGAACATGCTAGAGAGATAGACATGTATCACATAAAATACCACTTCATTGGAACCACCTTTCTCTACACATAAAGCAAAGTATTTCTCTTACACTATTCAATAATAATCTAGACAAATGGATGGGTAACCACACATCTACCCCATTTTAGCACCCTTGCCCCACATAGATAAGGGCAACATGTAAATGTTCTGCTCATCTCTGGGTTTTTCAAACTTAAAATATAAGGCTAAAAACTTCACGGGAATGTTTGGGTAAGCTTCTAAAAATACTCACAGATCAATAGCCTAGTAAGTACCTATGAACCTATGATGCATTATCTTCATATACCTTTTCCTCGGGAGAAAAGGACCTTTTGATGGAAGTTCAAGTACTCTTATAAAGCACTCACATACAATTTGTTGTATATACAGGAAGGCAGAGGACTATAAGGATGTACCACATAATCTGTGTGTGGGTATAGAGGGGGCATATAGTCATCCTCATGCCAAGAGAGGGGCTTCTATTATGTTTTATTTTGCTCTCAAGAACATTCATCTATAGCATCAAAGCATATGCTT